>NC_139511.1:42605369-42675915 GCF_008360975.1 Lichenostomus cassidix | reverse complement strand
ACACGTTAGAATTGACATGATGGTCATTATGGCCAAATGGACATGTAATAACGTACAAAGATAAATGATGGGAAGTGCATGATCACACATATGAGATGACACAATATACAATGACTGATGAACAATAGAAATTAAAAAGGATGTTCTAAGGAGAGACATGGTATTGATCCAAGACTTGTTGAATCTCCTTAAATCTCCATATACCTGGACAGAGAAGACCCAAATGCTGTCTCTCACTTCACATTCATAATTCTGCAGATAATACTTGCAGTAATATTAAAAACTTTTATTAAAAAGTTTTGTAAGAATGCTGGCATTGAGTACTGTAGCCACTCTCTTCTTCTGAGAGGGGCCCCTGGATCTCAATATGATGCAAAAATCAACTTTGACAGGCACAGCTATCACCAAGGATTCAGGATTCTTTCTGCTAGGGCCACAGGTGGAAGGATTGGACATTTTAATGTTTGTCCTAATTTACAGGGTGTGAAACCATGCTTCTCTGCATGCACATGGACACACTAAAAGCTTTATTTCTTGTCATAGTGGTACATTCAGGGCAACTTTTCCAAAAACTGTGCATAAGTTACAATGGAGAGGAAAAGAAAACATACTTCTGCATAAAAATCAGTATGGTATTTCTGTAGTAAGATACTGACATGGATGAAATGCAATTTCTAGGCTAAAATATAATCCAACCACGTATTTCAACTTCTTTCTCCATTTGTTTGCAGTAAAGTCTATGCTTTATGTGAGAATTTGGCTTCCCATATCAGCTACAGGAAACATGCAAGGATTTGCTTTGTAACACCGTTTAACCCTTTATTGCAAAATGAAGTACTCTGAACATCTGTATCTCAATCCCAGTACATTTACATAGAGGCACAAGCCCAAATATTTCACACACTTGTATAGTTAGATCTTTGAAGCCTTTATTTGCTTTCAGTTGTAGGCTCCGAAATTCAGCTCTGGAAGTGGTAAATCTGAAAAACTTCTTGTCTGAGAAAGAAGTGTGTGCTCATGCCTCCAAAAATGCTTCCAAGACCTACTCTAAACCAAGGCTTCTGACTTTTGGTCTTGCAACTGTTATTACTCACTCAGAGAAAAAAGAAAGAAATATGAAAAGAGGATGCATGAGGCATGCATCTCACTCAGGTGTATTGGAGCTTCAGCACCTTGCGGAACACTCAGAAACATCTCGTTACCTCACCCATGTGAAGAAGTGTCTGAAGGGAGGGTTTCAGTGCGTCGAGCCACGCTCTCCTCGGTGGTGCCTAGCAATAGGACAAGGGGCAATGGGCAGAAACTGATGCACAGGAAGTTCCACCTGAACTTGAGGAAACATTTCTTTACTGTGGAAGTGACCAAGCACTGGAACAGGTTGCCCAAAGACGTTGTGGAGTCTTCCTTACTGGGGATATTCAAGAACAACCCCGTACCATGTGTACTGAGATGACCCTGCTTGAGCAGGGAGGATGGGCCAGATAACCCATGGTGGTCCCTCCCAGCCTGACCCATTCTGTGAGTCTGATCTGCACGGTTCCTATGTAAATACGTAGATCTGAACAGCGTCGCGATACAGGTGCTCCTACGGCTGAGGAAGAGCAGGGATCCGCTGGATTCCCAGGCATGTCCGACACCCCTGGCTCAGCACCGTGGCTGGACGCTCCCGGAGCGGGCAGAAGAAGGCGGCAGAGTCCCGGCTGAGCTGCCGCTCCCTCACGGCGGAGCGCATCGCCCTCACCCGCCCCACGCCGCACCCGCACGGCGCATGCGCGGCGCGCGGCTCGGGCGGGCGAATTCAAACGTGCCCCTCGCCCCTTCTTCTCGCCGGGGTAGCGGTTGCGCTGTGACGTCATTGCACCGCGTCCTCCCTCTGCCCTGCGGTTTCCGGCGCTTGCCCGCGCGGTCGGTTCGATGGAAAGTTTTCATTTGTGTGGTTCGCGGCGTGATTTCTCTCCCCTTTCCCCCTGGCGCGGGCGGGCGGGGGCTGCCTGAGGCCGCTCTGCCAGGCGCGGACCCTCCTCTCCGCTCGCCGTCCCTGCGGGAGGAGCGGCGGGAGGCTCTCGGCGATGGCTTCGAGAGGCGCGGAGGCGGCGACGCAGCGGGTGACAGAGCTGGAGGAAGAGCTGCGCGGTCTGGCGGAGGAGCTGAGCCGCTGCCAGGTACCTGAGCGAGGGCGAGGGGTGGCCCGGGACCGGGCGGGCGTGTCCTGCTCGGGACCGCGGGTTCGCGTCCCGCTCCCGGCGGGCAAGGGAGAGGAGCAGGGCCGGCGGCTCCGGGACGGGAATTGCACCGGGCTCGGGCCCTTGCCCTGGTGGTACCACCTGTCGTGAGAGCTTTTTGCCTCACCCTCCCAGCAGCCACGTTTTGCTTGAATTGGAATAGCAAAAGTCTCGGGGTGCTCCCTTGTGCAACTCCGGACAATAATGGACAGGCAGAGGGGTTTTTAGAGCAGTGTAAGTCTTGAAGGAGCCCTTGGAGGTCTTTTAATCTTTCCGCCAACCATGCAGCAGGGTTAAATGTACCCAAGCCGTTTCTGGGAAGGGAGGGCTTAATGAGTGATTATGGGTGTACTTTAAAAGTTTCCCCTGTGCATCTTTCCCTGTGGCCTCCCTTCATAGGTACATTTCCCTCATTTCTCCAGTTCATCTCTGATAGTTAGGTGCATATCCTAAAAATTTAAAAAATTTGGTAATGTTTGGTCTTGTTGTAGAAATCAGTGAAAATTCTCTGCCAAACACATAGATTGTTTATCAAAAGTATATGGTAGAGAGGAAGGTGACACCTAATGCTGTGGGTGCTTTCTCACTTGCTGGTAGCCAAAACAGTATTTTCACATGGGATGTGGTCTGGTTAAAGCTGCGAAGGCCTGGGCTGACGAAGCCATCAGAAGTAGGAATCCATATGGAAGTTAGAGCTTCCCTGCTCCAAGTAGTGGTGGTACACATGACAATTAGCATTGGATTCCTGCCGTGGATAGAATCAAGACTTGTTGAGAAAACATTGCGTAGGAGATCTGTGGCAAGACGGAGCTGTCAGTGGAAATCCTGTTTGGAAATGTTGAACAATGCTAAATTGTTTGAGAATTTCTTCAATGCCTTGTGGGAGAAATTCAGGAAACTTTTTATAACAATACAGTTTATTATTCCTAGTGTGAAGATGAGCACTATCAGACAAAATTGGTGGATGGAGAGGGAGGCCCTATGCTATGCTTGTTTGCTAGTTGAAGATAAGTTATGTATTACTAAAACCTAGCAGAAGGTAATGTTTTTGAAGGGCGTTATAGGTAGTAAAAACACAGTACAAGTCTGAATTTCTAATTGCTTTGATAATGTAACTCGATGTACACAGGTTGTGGTTAAACATCTGATTTCCCCTTTACATTAATTTCAATTACATGTGCATTTCTACTTGTTCCTTGATGAACACATTCCACATGTGTTGAAGTCGGGGAACAGAAAATATTTTGAAATATATTTATTTTAAGTTTCTTGCATATTTTCTTGCTCTTCTTGTATCTTTGTCTTTTGTCAGATCAGATAAGTTTCTGGGAGAAAAGCAGGGGAAAAACAACAGGAAGATAGGTACTGCTTTTAAAACAGAACCCAGTCAATGTTCTACAGTGAACTCTCCTGCTCTAGGTAGAATCCAATACATACCATCCTTCTAATGTCAGGAGATGCATGTCTTCCGGATTTATTTCACATTATTAAAAAGAAACAGCAATCTATAAGCAGAGATTCTCTGAAAGTACTGCAGCGTAGACATCTACATGCATTACCATTTTACTCATCCATCAATACATTTTACATGTTTAAGCATGTGTATATTACCTAAGGGGGAAGCTAGATTTTAATGAGTTAAAGAGGTGATAGCGTAGTCAATTAGGCAGCTTTTTCAATATAGCATTTATCTGAAGTGATTAACTTTGTAAAGCAAGTTTTGTGAAGATATTCTGAATTTGAATGGGAACTAAAATGGTCTGAATTACTGAATGGACTTCAATGAGATTCTTCAACTGGGTTTAAAGTCAAGTGATAAAATGACTTGTAGATGGTTCATCCATTTTAAGGTCCTGTTTCGTGTGAAAACTTTGTGCAAAGACAAGCCATTTGAAAACATAAATACATATGATGATGATAATTTTGTGTTTTCCTAGCTTCCTCACAGTTGAAATACAAAGGTTTTGCTGACTAACTAATTTCTTTAGCATAATTTTTTTTCATCTCTTGTGGTTTACTTAATTTCATGTAGATCTAAGAACTTCTTCTGTTCCTGTCTCCTAACATTTGTAGGTCTTGTTAATTAGAGTAGTGAAACCATTTATGTTGGAAGGGGATTCTTGAGAGCATCTATTGCACCCCACTTTGGAACAGATTGCCCAGGACAGTGTCCACTTAAGTTTTGGGTATTTCCATCCCTGGAGATTTCAACCCCTCAGGACACCCTATCGAGGTGTATCACAGTAAAAGTGTTTCAGGATAACCTGTGGAGGAGTTGTAAAAGTGTCTCAGTTTCTATTAAGACTTTGCTCGTGCTCTGTTCCATGTTTTTGGCAGGGTTATTTCTCTTATAGACTGCCTTAGTAGGCATCTTGGATAGAAGTGTTATGTAAATGTCTTTTTTAAGATGTTAGTGAGAGGGTGTTAACTTTTCATCCAGCCGCTGGATTAAATTGTCCAAGTCCTTTTCTGGCTCGTAAACTGCATTTCCAAAAAGAGCTTCACAGTTGAAATGCAGTTTAATAATTTTTGGGTGTAAAAGAACTAAAGGTTTAGTCTTAACTATATGTTGAGGTATTGGCCTTCTGGACGTTTTTTTCCCAAAGAAAAAAAAGACATCAAATTGTTGCGGTAAAGCTTTAATCGGTTCTAAACTGAACAGTTTTAGCAAACAGATGTATGTATCCAACAGTGATTTAGAATCTCAATAAATTATACCACATTTCTCTTCTATATGCCTTCTTGGACTATTATGTTCACTGTCATAGAAATTGTGCTGCTGAAATGAAGTATTTTCTGGAAGCTGGGGCTCGTTGATGATATGGAGTTTGTTGGCTAAATACTTGAGACCCTTCGCTGGCTGATGAAGCTCCTGAGTCTTAGTGGAAGCTTTGCTCTAACCACAGGTATTCCAGGTGTCTACTTCTAGATGTTGTTTCTTTCCTGTGACAAAGTTCTGGAGAGCCTGACCCTTTTGGTGGCCTTTATATTCAGAACAATATTCTTACTCACATTTATTCTGTTCTTTTAAGGTAACAATTCCCACCAAAGGCGCTTAAAGTGTCAAATACGGTCTTTTTAATACTTTTTTTTTTCCTGTTCCTTTTTTTCATTCTTTTCTAAAGCTGAAGTTCTAGTAGTAAGTCTTCTGCATCTTAGATTGGTAATATTTGATATTTCCTTTAATACTATTCAAAATATTGTGATATTGTTAATCGTAATAAGCAAGATCTTGGAGTAGGGCCTGTCAAAACCACAGTTTTGTTGCAGCCACTATGAAAACTGATGTTGATGTATAATTCTGTGGTGGAATTGGCAAAAAGGAGAAAGCCAAATTAAGAAAATAGTCCAAAGCTCCCAGATTTTCCACTAAGAAGCCTTGTGTAAAGCTGAGGTGTACCCCCATAGTGTGCTGTTTTGGGAAAATTGTGTTTGTGTTTGCAGTCAAAGATTGTGTAATTGTTTTAAATTTCAGTGCTCCTCTTCTTATTTTATTTGAGAATTAATTGAGAAACCAAGTAATGGCTCCTGGAAACAACTGAAAAGAAAACATGAAATAGTTTGTTTTTAAATTTCTTGTTTACTTTGGCACCTTGTTGCATTTCTGTGATGGGCTTGACATTGTTGGAGGGCAGTGGAAAGACAAAGGTAAAATAGTAAGTTATGTCACATCTTGTCTCTATTTCTTGTGTCAACTGCTGCATTCTATTTCAGGGTTTTATGCTGCTGCGTACTACCTTAACATTTCATGATCATCAGTACCTATGTTCTTACTGTTCTCAAGGGTTTTTGTTTTTCTTGGTGTTTAAAAGATCTGGCTTGTGTTTTACCACCGTCTTGTTTTTCCTTGTGGTTGTATATTTTTGGGGGTGGGGCAGATGGATATACTGCTTTTGCAAAACATAGTGGCTCCTGGTGTGGGAAATTAGTGTGATTTATTTGTTTCTGGGTTTTTTTTGTTTGTGCTTATTTTATTTTTCTTTTTTTATTTGTAAGGGAGATGATTTGATATATCTCTGGAAGTTCATTCTATGGGTGGAATTTCTGAGCTGAGTACTTTATCTTTATGTGCTTTCTCTGGCTTATTTCTTTAAACCACCTGTTTGGCCTATGTAGATTCATGGCATATTCCTTTGTTGGTATACTGTAGGGAAGTATCTTTTGGTAAAAGATACTTCATTTGGTGTAAAATAATACACATTGCTAAGCTGATGATTTATGTCCTAGCTCTCAGGCTCTTGCTAGAATACAAACACTTCCATGCCACCTTCTCCCCCCCCACTCTGTAACTAAAAAGATAGGGATAGTTCTTTCAAGTATTTTGTGATGGGAAACTACATCAAATCCTTGCTTTGAGTAGGACAGTGATTCTGGACTGGGTTTTCCACATCCAACAGAGTGTCCTGTATGGATGGTAATACAGAAAGTTCAAAGAAGCAAGCACATACCTTCTGGTTTTTCATATGGAATTGGTTATCCTCACAAGAAGAGTTAGGTTTGTTTACCTTAATTTTATATTTACCAGCCTAGGATCTCTTTATTAGTTGAAAATGCTGTTTTGAGTTCAAGCAAGTGTCTAAAAATTTACCCAATTATTAGTTTCAGAAAAACCAAGACACTCTCTGTCTTCATTTTATTCACTGAACTTTGATTTCAAAGGTAAGATGGGATGTCTTTCTGCTAAAATGATACTGTGTTTTCTTTATTGAACACTTCCTTTCTTACTCTGTAGTTCTACCAAAACTGAACTACTCTTTTTATTTTTTTTCTGCATAAAAATACATGTACTATTTTTAGGGAGTCTTGTTAGTGTTATCTTCTTTAGCTCCTGTGCTTTTTCTGTCACTGATAGTTATGATGCCTGCTCCTTTTCTGTGTTAGGAATTAAGTACACCATTGCATGGTACTCTGCACAGTTTGTATTCACAGCCTGAAAGGTACAGTCTGTCAACTGCCAGCAGTCTGCAGACAATATTGTTTAGTCAAAGAAACCATGCTGCATATGGTTTTCAATTTACAAATGCAATTTATCCATTAAAAATAGATGGTTCACCATTAGTAATCAAGTGAGGAGCTGATCAGTAATCTGTTAAAGGTGCTGCTGTAGCAGATTGACCTGTAGCATTTCGACACTTTTATCGGAAGATGGTAAATACAAGTGGGGAATAAAGAGGTCTTCCTTTAGCTGCTGCTGCTTCTGCTTCTTTTTATTACTGGGGATTGGAAAGAAATCTTGAAGAATGGGCTATGTGTATGTATGTGGGCATTTTGGGTAGAAGATGATCAGGAAAGGTGGCTGCTGCTTTGTGGGAAGTGGAGTGGCAGAGATTTCAATTGCTTCTTGCCTTCTTTCATGCTTTGTGATTCCTATTTGTTTTGAAAAGCTGTGCACAGACCCATTCTGGTCTTCATGTCCTGTTTTACAGTGTGCTTGCAGAAAAAGAACAGTTCTTTGTCGGCAGTGGAACTGTCTTGTTTTGATCACTTTCTGCATCAGAGAGGGTTGTAAAACATTCTGTTTGTCATCATTAGCATTAATACCAGAAAACACTTCATTAGCTGTAAAAACAGGTGCATTTATTAATTCTGGACCAATTTAATATCCAGGACACCCACTGGAAATAATGTAGCCATGATACCATTGATTTATAAGTAGTTGTAACACCCTCCTCCTTTTTTTGCAAGTAAACATGAAAAATATATTAACTAACACACCAAGACATTGTATTGCTATATAATAGATGAATAGATACTGCAGATGCATGTTGACTATAGGTACTAGAAATGTTTTTAAATCAATAGCTGAGAATTGAAAGGAACAATAAATTTTAAAAAACCTCAAAAACCCAGAAAACTAAAACCCCATGGTTCTGCCATGGTGATGTGTTTTTATGTTGACTTTGTCCTTATTCATCTATCTTTGTGACCAAAATTGAAATTTTTGTAAACTACCAGTATGAGAATTGGTGTGTAAGGAGAATTTCTTCTGGATGAAATGTTGGTATCTACACTGTTCTTTCAAAATGGAGCAAAGTGTTTAATGCTTCCATTCATTGAATGCTAATTTCTTTCGTTAGTGTTTAAGCCAAGACCACATATTTATTGGTGCCAAGGGATGCCAGCTGTTTAGTGTTTTGGGTGGTTTTTTTGTTATTTTATACTCTTACATTTTGCCATAAGAAGTAAATTACATGAGTCTGATTAGTACAGGTGTTAATAAAGGCCTACTCTTTATGTGCTATCAACAGAGGTAGTGTTGTGGAATAGCTAAGTTTATTTTTTCCTGTTTTTTTTAACATATGACAAATTTTAGTTAACTGTAATAAAATTTTTCCTACCTGGTATTCCTTTTGTAAAATACTGGTTTAGAATATAGGAGTAAAACTGAAGATGAACTAAAAGGGAGATTTAATTTAGAAAGGTATATTTTTGTGCTTTATAGAGTAGTTATCTATATGCAGTATGTCTGTGTGTGAATATTTCAAATTGCCCCCAGCATGTGCATGGGAATTTAAAATTTGGTATAGAGATTGAGAGTGTCATAGAACAGTTTGGTTTGGTAGGACCTTTAAAGATCATCTAGTCCAGTCTCCCTGGCCAGGAATATGTTTTAGTACGTCATGTTGCTTAAAACCCTATCCAACACATCTTTGAGCACTTCAATGATAGGGGTTCTGCAATTTTCTTCTGTTGCCACAACACCTTTGTTGTCCACACTTTCCTTATGTTCAGTCTAAATTGATACTTAATCTGAATTTAAATAGTTTTAAATTGAAAAGGGTACAGTTTAAAACCATTGACCCTTCTCCTGACACTTGAGGCATTGGTAAAGTTTGTCTTTCTTACAAGTGTCCTTTAGGTATTGAAAGGCTGCAATCAGGAGCCTTGTATATATTTTCCAGGCAGCACAAACCCAACTCTTTCTTGCTGTTTTCACAGGAAAGGTGTTCCATGCCTCTGATCAGTTTTGTGGTCCTGCTATGGACCTGTGCTGATGCAGCCATGTGTTTCTGGTGCTGGGTTCCACACAGCTGGACACAGCACCTCAGATGGGGTCTCACAATAGCAGTCTAGAGAGGGAGAATTGTCTCCTATGACCTGGTAGGCCCAGGGTGTAGTTGACTTTCTGGTCTGCAAGTGCATGCGACTGTCTCATGTTCAGCGTTTTGTCCAGCAGTACACGCAAATCCTTTTCCACAGGATTCCTCTCAATCCATTCATCCCACAGTCTGTATTGATACTGGGCTTTGCCCAACCCAGGTGCAAGACCTTGCACTCTTGCCTTGTTTCAGCTTTGAGATTTACGTGGGTACACTCCTCAGCCCTGTCAATGTCACTCCCTCTGGGTGGCATCCCTTCCTATTGGTGTAGAAACTGCACCACTGAGCTTGGTACTGTTTATATAATGAAGATGTAATTAGAAAGATATTAAACAGTATTGGTCTCTGTATAAACCCTGGAGGAACACCACTCATGATTGGTTTCCATGTGGACAAAGTGCTTTTAATTGTAACCCTCTGGACAAGGACATGCAGCCTATTCCTTATCCGTCTGATAGACCATCCGTCAAACCTATTAGCTCTCCAATGAAATGGCAAGAGACTGTATCAAAGGCTTTACAGAAGTGTAGGTAGGTAACATCCATAGCTCTTCATTTATCCACTGTTGTAATCACTCCATGTATAGGACCATTAAATTATCAGGTATGGTTTGCCCTTGGTGAAGTATGTTGTCTGTCTCTCAGGACCTTCTTGTCCTCCATGTGACTTGTCGTAGTTTCCAGGAGGACCTGTTCCATGATCTCACTGGGTTCCATGGTAATGCTTACCAATGCACCATGGTAATGGTGGTTCTCATTTTCTCTTTTACCTTTTTAAAAAAAACCACATGAAATTCCTTTTTCTCCAGTCACTGGGGACTTTGTCTGACTGCTATAAGATACACAGAAATGCAAAAACTACCTGTTATGGGAACAAGAAACCACTGCTATTTGTCAATAAAGGAATTTTATATGCAGAGGTATAGGCTCTTGTAATTTTTCCAAATGCACTGAGGAGGCCTCTATAACTCACTTTGATGTCTGTGTTTACCATGTAGTTACAGATTCAGGATAGAGGAGAAAGACTGACTGTAGCTGGTCTAGTTTTCCCATCTAACTTTTGGTTTGGGAAGGTCGTGTGCTGTTCTTGAGTGACTTCAGATAGTCTTCTTGTCCTTCATTGTTATTAAGAGTGCAGTGTTTCAACTATTTGAAGTTTAGCTCATTACTTAAAAGATACAAGAGTATTCTCCCATTCGTCCACAATTTTACAGGATTTAGAAAATACTACAATGCCGTTTCAGGCACAGTTGACATAATGGACCCAAATTGCACTTGGTTAGTCATGGTAATTCAGAGTGAATACACCCAAATGTATTCATATGGTTATATTGTCTGTAAAATAAAACTATTTGTGCACTCCTGTATTCTTGAATGCATTGAAAATCACAAATGCATTATTATAATATTAATCCAGAGCATTACATTTAAACAAAAACTAACTCTGAGAGCTGTGCTGAAGCTTTTAGATTATCCTGTGCTCTCAAATAAATGATTGAATTGTTACAATAACTCTCAGAATTGTAGTGCTTACAGAAAGCAGTTATGTGACTTACAAAATTCATATCCTATCCAATTCTGTGCATCTTCCATCTAAATTACTTCAATGACTCTGGTTAGTTTTAATTGAAGTAGTTTAGAGATTTATAGCTTGAAATGAAAGCAGGCAGATCACTTATCCTATCCTTGATAAAGAAAGGGGAAAGCTTTTGATTTCTCACATTTTCTCCTTTTTTGAAAATATTTCCTGCATTCACTAAGTGCCACATCTCCAACGTTTTAGTACTCAGAAAAAAGCAACTGTTGGTAGAAAGCTGTTCTAGTGAGTGAAGGGAAGCAGAGCATTGTGTGTGATATATCCATGTCTATCTAGTATGTTTTACCTACCAGTAAAGGGATATTTGGGTTACTTTTTGTCCCTTCATCCTGTGATGGGACTGATCTGACTTTGGTGATGTTGATTCTTTGTGTGGTGACAGGAAATACCTGGTATTTCTTGTGCATTGATGCCACAATAAGTCAGTTATTTATGTCAATTAAGAATGTGTAATAAAATTATTCAGAGTTATAATGTATTGTGGTCTTTTTGTCACACTGATGGACTAATCTGAGAGTATGCTGATGAAATCGTATAATGACAGCATCTTTTAGTATAAGTAGGGTGGTATTGTTGCTTATACTGCTATTAGGACATCAACTTTATAATAATATCAACACTTATTTTCATGGTGCCTGTTTGCTTTCGACAGAGTTATGAGTAAGGATACAGTCTCTAATGGAATGTGTGTGTGTATGTTTACACACAAGTGTAAGTAAAGCAGTATACTGCATTTTTCCATTTTTTAATCAAATGCATATTTGTTGCCAGAACTACCAACAGAGACAAGATGACAGGAATTTCTTTGAATAAAAAAATTATGCATGGAATATACATGAAACTTTTTTGGTTTTAGTGTAATATGCTTACGTGTTGATCATATATTACTTACCCTGCAACATTAAGGAATTGCGGGGATGGGGAAAAATACTCTTGTTTGCTGATGACATCTGTTCAAAAAAGCAGTCAGTCTGGTCAAGTGACCTACAGCCCTCTTACAAATTTCTGCCTGGTAATTAGATGTTAACGGTCCGTGCTGTGTGTGAGTGATTTCTGTGAATTTGAAAATAACGCAGTATTATTTTAAGAGCTTGGAGCACCTAAGGTGCTAAGTTTTCTTGTGAGTTACTGATCAGTCTTCTAGTGACTTTTTAGGTTGTTGAAAGGCACAGCACCTCAAAGATAGATTCTCTAAAGAGTAAGAGTATTCTTTTTTGTGACCACTCAGCAGGACTGGATTGTAAAGAGAATACCTCTTATTTAGGAATGTAACATGTGACTGGAAATCACAAAGAAACACTGACACAGCAGGGTTAAGAGACTCTGAACTGACAGTATGCAGCAGTGTAAGTTTAAAAGTCTTGTGAGACATCAAGAAAGAAGCAGGTCTGTCACTTGCATGTGAAGTGTATATGTCAGCTTGATGAAAGCCTTGAGCTATTTAGTTGGACTAGTCTATTCTAGATGTTAGGGGAGCCCAAAACAATCCATAGGAAAAATTTTCTTGCAGATTTTTCAGTGCTTATACCAGCCAGGTTATTACGTGTGTTCCCCCCTCATGCCCCATGCCGTGCAGTATTTTGATTTCCATACAAATTTTTCCAGCCTGACAGTTATGTGTTTTGAAATACTCACTTCATAACACAGAAGATTATTGGTATGTAATTTTTAGAGAGTTCTTACTAAAAATTAACAGTAAACCTGTAGCTCCCTCTGTCCTCCCCTCTGTTCTATTTTCCCACTTGGGGATATTCACTGATTAAAGAACTAAAATGAGAATTTGTGTGCTGTATTTTTGTCGTGATGATTGGAGAGTTGGGGTGGGGAAAGAGTTGAGTGGATTGAGTTTGAAGAGGTTGGAGTTTGGGTTTTGTTGTTTTTCTGCTCTGGGGGTGTTCTCTTTAGATTTAAGAAGATGAATAATAATAATAAGTGAATAATAATTTGTAATGCTGCAGAAATTTAAAGTATGATGGGAGCACTTAACAGTAGTTAACATGCTTAGAAATAAATACAGTGAAACGTCAAAAAGAGTACTGATTTCAAATTGCAGGTAACTGAGATGCTTGATGTATGAATTTATGTTAAAGGAGGAAGTTTTTCAGTTTATTGTTTTCAACACAGTGCATGATATCCATCTAAACAAAAAGCTAAAATTACTTGTAAATTTAATACCCTAACTGTTATGAATTTATAGTTTCTGCAAGGAAAAAAAAGAAAAAAGATACTGCTTATGCTTTTGAGACTTGTTTCACTGCTAGTTGGAAAGTTTTACTTTAGCAATTCAGTATCATTACTGTAAAAAAAAAGATGCCAGCTAATTCTCCTTGTTTAAGTGGGATAAAAATATTAAAAAAATTCTATGGTTAGGTCACTTCTAACTTTCCATTAGACAAATAACTGCAGTATTGGTACAGTTTTAGGTATTTTTGATGTCAAATAGCCAGTGTAATATTTATGCTTGGAATTCCCTTCCAAAAGGAAAATAAAATGTTTTAAATAGGGGTGTTTGTCTTTCCCTGCTTGTAAGTCAGAGGCATTCTTCGTTTTGTGATTTCTGCTGATGTTTTATAAATTCACAGCTTCACTTGAAAGCAAGTACTTGTGCTGTAGCTAGGCATCCCATATAACGTTTTTCAGTGGCTCATCTTTTGTCAGTGCTTCTGAGCTGTTAAAAATCAGTAAGAAAAAAATCAAGTTTGCTTTGCAAAGAACACATTCAAAGCTTAAGGTAGTCTGGATTTCTGTTTGTCTTTCAGTATGATGAACTACTATCTCTTTCGCTGTAGGCCGAGGGGAAAAATACCACTTTTCAGGAAATATACAATGTGCTTTCTTTTTTTTTCCAAGTATTTTAGTTCTGGCATGTAAACCTGATTGCAGGGTGAGCATCTTCATCTGACATTAGATGTGTTTTGAGTAATGATAGTTTTAATATCATTTAAAATTAACTATTTAATAGTTTTTGCCATCTTTCAAATGACATCTGTATTCTGCCTTGTGTATATATGATCTCAGCTGTTCAAGGTACACTCTTGCTGACCTCTTGAGCTGTTAATGTGCACTTGAGTAAGCTGAATGTTCTTTGGGTAAGCTGAAGATTGATACATCCCAGGCCTTGACAGCTGCAGTGTTTTTCTGTGCCAACTTCAGACAGTCTAAGCAGTCTTTTTTCCATAGAAATTGTTTGGCTCCCAGGGCCATACAGGGAAAAGCTTCACCAAGTCCATGAATTCTGCCAAGAGCTTAAAAATACTGTTTAAACTTCTTTTAATCTTAAAACTGTAATAATTTCTAACTATTACTCATTCCATTATACAAAATGCTTAATTAATCATACTACTTAGATTTAAATGAAATAGCTATTAACATGTTTGGCATGTTAAAAATAAGAAAGTCACATATGGTAACTCAACATTACTTGACTAATTTCTTAGTAATATTTTGTTGTCACAATGAAAAACTCTATACATTTCTGTGTAAACTTTCTTTTTGCAAGGTAGAGTTCTCATATTTTTAACTGCAGATGAAGTTGTGGTTTTTTGTTCGCTTGTATGCTTATTTTTCTCTACTGGTAACATGTATTTGAAGATGCATTTGTGTCCTTATTCTTTTGGCAGAAGTCCACTTAGGCAGGGTATTGCATAGTTTTGTTTTAGAGAAGTTTGCTTTTAGAGAAATTCAAGTACGTATTGAGTGCATAGTGAAAGGTATATGACGATTTAATTTAGAGTATCTGCTGATATAATTACAGCATTGGCTTATAGTTCTGTGTGTGCTCATTCATAATTTGCTGTAGTAACTTTAAATACCAGTTTGTTATCATCAAAAATAATCTACTTGTAATGAAGTATCATTGTTTTGCGGTTTTGGAAATTCCAGTGACTTTTCAGTTACTTCTGTAGGACTTGTGAAGGCTTTGGCTTGTATTTTCTGGTGATGATTGTTGTCAACTCTTAGCCTTTTCTGAGTGGCTGTTTCTTTGAAGTTTGTTTAGTGCCTATTCAATATTCCTTATTGCAAGGAAGATTTTTTATTTTAAATTAGGATGAATTTTTTAATGTTGTTTCATCTACTGTTCTTTTAGCACAGACAGCAGTGTCGCAGAACTTAGTTATATAAGGAGTGGCAATTTCACTGACATAAGTACAACTTGTGGCTGAGTTTACTCTTCTTTTAGACAACTTTTAAAGTACTCTGTTTGTGGAATAGTTATAGGTTCTTAGAGGTCAAATCAAACTGCTTATTCAATTAAAAGAGGTGGTTTTTACCTGAGTGTGTTTTCATTAGGAATGTTAGTTGAAACTTCATATTTTATATTTATATTATCAAAAGGAGATTTTGCAAAGTTTAGATAGAGTAAATGCCAGAGTACATGCTGGAGGAAGGGATGTGAAGACTTCCTTTCTGTTGTACATAAATATAGTACATATTTGTTCATTAGGAGCAAATACATATTACAGTGGTTTTCCTTTTGGCTTTTCTTTTTGTAATGAAAGCTGTGCTTAGAAGCATGTGGCTGAAAGTTGTGTGCTTTCCTGCATTCTTGGGATGCCTTGAACCGTTTCCCAGCTGGGACCTGAAGAGTTTAGAAATCTGCATGGTAGGACAAAAAGCAGACACCCCTGCTTTTGCAGGGAGTCTTGTGGTGTTTGATAGTGCTTCTTGGAGTCACGTAGAATCCCAAGGATCTCAGCTCTTCTAATAGATAAAAAAATAAGCAGAAAACCCAACAGCTACATCTGTGGTCTTGTATCTAGGACAGTAAAGGGGAAAGTTAAGGAAGCATGGTTATAAGCAAATCCAAGTCTTTAAACAGGCAAACAAAACTAATTACATATAGCTCATGAGGTAGTCAGTCAGCATCAGAAACTTTTGAGTGCTTGACTCAAGATTTCAGACTGTTTGCAGGCGGAATACTATTAGCAATTTGTTCTATTGGATCTTCTCTCTGCTGTAATTATTTCATGCCATTAGACTAATTTGCTAATGATTTTTGTTAGTTTGGTATAAAATACACTGTGAATTCTGTATTAAGTATAGAAAAATTATCAAACACGATTATCACTTAGTTTCTGTTCTCCATATTTCTGATCAGCTGAGCGATTTGAATTAAAATTATTTTAAAATTTGAGTAGATACAGTAGTTTATTCCGGTTATGATTCAAAGATTTCCTTACACTGAAAGGCAGCAAGGCTAGCGAAGGGTCTAGAACACAAGTCGCGCATGGAGAGGCTGAGGGAGCTGGAGTTACTTAGCCTGGATGAGGAGGCTCAGGAGTGACCTCATCACTCTCTACAATTGCCTGAAAAGAGGGTGTAGCCAGGTGAGGGTTGGTCTCTTTTCCCAGGCAACCAGCGACAGGACAAGAGGACACAGCCTTAAGCTGTGCCAGGAGAGGTATACAGTAGATATTAGGAGGAGTTGCTACACACAAAGAGTAATTGGGTACTGGAATGGGCTGCCCAGGGAGGTCATGGAGTCACTGGAGTTCTTTAAGAAAAGACTGGACGTGGCACTCAATGCCCTGGTCTAGCTGACATGGTGGTGTTGAGTCATAGGCTGGACTCGATGATCTCAGAAGTTTTTTCCAGCCTAATTGTTTCTGTGAAAGTACTATCATTTAGCCTGTAAGAACTACTGATGTAATTCAAAATAATTAAAAAGAAATCATATATTCTTTGCTGTTGTTTAGTGGAGTTTAGTCTGGCTTTGTGGCTTGTTTTTTGTTTGGTTGTTTTTTGTTTGTTTTCCTCTTGACTTTGCAGCATAAACACAGTATTTTTTTAGATGTTAAAACTACTCTGAATCCACCTTGTGTGTAGATCCTAGTGCCTGTTGGAAGGCTACAGCAGTTCTTCCCAATCTAAAAATAATTTTTATTTTTTATTCTGTTTCTACCTGAAAAGAAGCTGTAGGTCATGCCTAGTTCACAGTGTACACATTGTAACTCTTCAGGTGGCGTGACAAGGCATTTTCTGGAGATGGTGTCGTTTTTTTGAGGACACATGAAATGGTGCACACTTTTTACAGTCTTTCCCACTAGATGCATAAATTTCAGGATACTAAGTGCATAAGGTGATAGCACGCAATGAGCCGTAGTACTTTTTTTCATTTGCTGAGTAACCCAATTAAGATGGTGCTTACTGTTTATCTTTTAACTTAGTTCTGAGCTGAAAGTTACCCTATTTTTAACACTTGTATTGAACAAAGACTTGGATACTGATGTGAAATCATTTGAGTTACTAATTATATGGTGTACGGTTTAGGCTTTGTGTTACCTTTCTTCAAAAATGAATGTGGTCATGCACTATAGGGCACCATAATCCACTTAGTTACTATTTGTTTGCATGCAGCAGGGTCACTTTTGGTTTTGAAAAGGGTCCTTACATTAGTAACTGAGTTTGGTTAGAGAAGGATTGTGGTTTTTTCAAGTTTTTAAAAGACATCTTATTCCTCTTTTCTTTCTGCACAAAGTTTTTTGGTTTTGGAAATTCAAGAAACACAGTCAACATTTTAAAAACTGTGTACAATCCATGAAAGACAGTTAGTTGAAATTTTTCTGCTTTTAAGAAAGCAGAACTCTTTCTGGTGTAGTACATTTTGCATAAGCTAATAATGGTCTTGAATTACAAGATCTTTGTGGCAATTTGGTTTTTAACATTTAGGTTTGACATTAGAAAGAATTTCTTGTCAGTCGTTGGAGCAAGCTACCCCGGGAAGTGGGTGAGCTGCCATTCCTGGTGGTATTGAAAAGCCACGTAGATATGCCACTTAGGGATTAGCGGTGGACTTGGCAATGTTAGGTTACTGGTTGGATGCATTGAACATAAATGTCTTTTCCAGTCTAAATGATTCTCTGTTTCTAAAAAACCAGTAGACATAGCTTCACTGTCATGATTTTTGCCTGTTGAATAGGTCTAGCTGCCAATATGATGGGTTTGGCTTACTAGTCCCTAATTTTATGTTAGACTGTTTTAGTAAATTTCTAGTCCTAGTCTGGACTATGGTTTATGTACACATGCTTTCTTATTGGTCTTTATCTTTTGCTGACTTTTTTTTTTCTCCCCTAACATTTTTATATAATTAACACATGGATTTATATTGTAAAATAACTAATATTGGTGCTTCCAGTAATAAAATCATATTGGAATAAGAATACACCAGTGAGAAATAACAACTAATGTGTAGTAGAAAACACAAATGTGGGAAAGCTTTTATCCGATGTCTAGTTTTCACAAACTTTCTGTAGTCTATTTGTAAAGAATATTGTTTTCTTCCTCTCACTTTATTTTTTTTCAGAAACTTCTGTATATTGCAGGTTAGATGAGTGTGTGTTGGAAGACTGTTTCACTGCATGTTTTGAAATAAAGAGCTGCATGTGGTAAAACTTAATGTTGAAGCATGTATTCCAGGCTTAATATTTAATAGAAATTGTGTCAGTAACAGTATTAGGTATAGCATAAGGCAGTCTTGTTTGAATGATATAATTTGTACTGCTGTATGTTGCATTGCATACTCTTTTGATGTTGATTGTAGGTGTTTGTTTTACTTCAAAATTCTGTGTGGTTAAAACTTTGTTTATTCAAGAGAACCGTTTGCTGTGGTTTTGTCCTTCATGGAACAGTGAGCAACTTGCAGGGAATTCTTGCTAGAATAGGAGGTTTTTTGTAATTGTCTTTTGAATATGCTCAGTATAGCTTTTGTTTGTAAAAGGCATTATACATGTAATGTGTTTTTTTTTTTTTTTTTCTCCTATTTCTAAGGCTGATAAAGAATTTGTGTGGTCTCTTTGGAAATGTCTCCAAGTGTCAAATCCAGATCTTACTCAAGCTGTCAGCTTGGTTGTGGAAAGGTGAGTTTGAAGATTTAACATGTTACTAAAACCGAAAGCACCCAACCTCCACTTCTGATGGAAGTTGTTTAAATAAGTAAGAAAGATAAATATTCTTTATCTTTCTAATTGAGAACTATGTAGAATTCCAAAAATGTGTTGAAAAAGTTTTGTGAAATTTTGTCAAGAGTGCCTAGAATATGTTGCAAGTTTTGTTTTGTCTGGTGAAAGTTGAAGCATGCTTTAAAATGTGTTCTCACCGAGATTGCTGTGCTGCAGTTGAATACAATTTTTAAATGACAAATGTACCTCATATCTTGTTTTCCTGTTGAAAGAGCAGGAGGAGGTAAATGACATTTTCCAGTATCATGAGTTGTTGGATAACACTTACATGTATATATTATGTTTATCTGAATTCTTAAGGAAGTGAAAAGCTAAGACTTGGTAATAGAAGATGCTGACTTGGAAGGGGTCAGGATCATTGAGTCGTACTCCTGGCCCTGTATGGGACACCCTAGGAGTCACACCATGTGCCTGAGAGCATTGTCCAAATGCTTCTTGAACTCTGTCAGGCTGGTGCTGTGACCACTTATCCTGGGGAGCCTGTTCAGTGCCCAGCCATCCTCTGGGGGAAGAACTACCTGTCAAAAGCTTCCTTCTCCATTAGCGCAGACAAGTGGGATCTTTTCTGCAGCTTATTCCTCTGAGGATATTAATGATGATGATTTTTTCATGATATTTAGTATTATCTGATTCCTATAAAAGTTAATCATCACAGTATGCAGTTAATTGTTTTGGAGCGCTAATATTTAATAAAAATTCAGAATTTTTGTAGGCCAAAGATACAGAGAATGTGAATGAGATGACTGTCAAAATTGAAACAATTATCTTAGGGTGCCATGAGTTTCCTCTTTTAAAATGAAAAAGTGGATTTTTTTGAAAAGAAAAAAAATAGGATTTTAACTTTTTAAAATGACCTACCAATTTTACTTGGGAAGCTTCTTACAGATTCATGAGGGGTCCTGGCTCCTTTGGGTTTCCATTCAGTGTTTTGATCTTAGAAGGCATGTTTTGATGTTCACGTATTTCCTTTCAGGATTTCATCTGTACATGTTCTTTTACTTGTGAAAATATAGCATTAATTCCTTTAGCTGGGAGTGCATTTCACAGAAGCATGGAATTGTTAGGGCTTGAAGGGACCTCTGGAGATGATCTAGCGCAGGCCCTCTCCCAAGGCAGGGTCACCTAGAGCAGGTTACACAGGGATGTGTCCAGCTGGGTTTTGACTGTCTCCAGAGAGTAAGACTCCACAACCTCCCTGGGCAGCCTGTTCCAGTGCTCTGCCATCCTCAATGCAAGGAAGTTCGTTCACATGGTGAGGTGAGACTTGTGTTTTAGTTCATGGCCGCTGCTCCTCATCCTGCCATTGGGCAGCACTAATAGGAGTCTGACACCACTCTCCTGACACCTGCCTTTGAGATATTTCTATGTATTGATGAGATCCCCTCTCAGTCACTCTTTGCTATAGTGTTGTCCCATGTTCTGCCTAGCATAAAGCAATGAAAGTTTTTGTCCAAAAATACAGTGCAATCATGTAACTAGAGCTAATATTATAAGGATTCATATCCAAAGGAAGAAATTGATGGTGTAAGGACATGCAGCTTATTTTAAGGCAGCTGTTATTGGGGAGTTCACATGTGGTCACCAATGATGATATCAGGTAATTGTTGGCTTTATACTGGGCTGTATAATTGCAGAGAGTAGTAGCTTGGCTGTTTAGACAGTATACTATTTTTATTACTGCTTGCATATTTGATTTGGGAAATCATTTTAATATATGATGAAGACTGAGGCACAAATTTATAGCATCCTTCATTTATGTTGAAATGCAAAATTGTAATGATTTGTTTCATAATAAAATTTGGTCATGTTTTCATGAGGACAGTGGTGATAGAATTCATCTTCTCAAAACATAAAAAATGAGAGAACTGGTTAAATATATGAATATGGTACTTAATATATGTGAACATACATTACATATATATAAGCACAATTATATTAAAAACATTAAAAATCTTTAATGTCCTAACCACATTTTCTAGATTGCTGAACAATATGGAAAATTGTAGTTCTTTGGCGTGAGGCTTAAGAAGACAGAAACAGGTGTTCAGGCTTATTTGCATTCTTTATTCATGTTGCATATAAAAATAATCAGAATATTAGGATGAATTGAAGCATAGAGGTGATAGAAAGCATACATTTAAATAATGGTCAATAAATGAATTATTTATTATTATTATTTCAATTGTGTGCCTGTATAAGATACAGTATCTCTTCTTTGTTTATTATTCTTCATGTCTAGGAATATTTTTATGTTTGATAGTTGTCCCTTGCTTTAAATTATTTTATGTTTTATTTAGAACAAAATGTGGTAATTTTTTGTGTTATCCTGATTGATGCAATGAATATGGGGCTGGTAGATACCACCTTGATGCACGCAAGCATAAGCTGAATTTTTTGTATGTGTTTTCCACTGTATAGAGGCTGGTGATTTGTGCTTGTGTGTGAAACGCTTCCAATATACTTCTGTTAACATGCTTGTCTAGTTTTTTTTATGTCCTCTACTCTCTTAGAATTACACTAATGCTTTAGAACACCTTTGTGAACTCAAGGCTATACGTGTATATCACAGCTTTTCCATGCTTCTCTGAACTGTGGAATTAAGAAAGAAGAAATTGCTTCCACAGCATCTTTTTAGGTCTTATCGTTACTCCTGAGAATCCTGGAATAGGTTTGGATAAAACCAATTCAGTATATAGGAGTTTTATTAATCACAACTTTGAACTTTGGGGTTGCTTTGATTTGACAGATGGAGCAATAGTGTATATTTTTGTCTTTAATTGATGTAGCTTCATCTCTTTTGCCTGAGAATGGTCTAATTGCCACTTTGGAAATAGTTTCTAGCCCAGCTTTACCTGTGAATCTTCTGCACAACCAAATTACAGCCCCATATATTCTATCCTAACTTCTCCTGTTATTACTTTCCATAATGATTTCCTAAGTAACTTCAGTTTCATGACTGTACCTCTTCACACTCTTATCCTTTCAGAAAGGTTTTTGTCTTATTCCCTACCTTATTGGAGTAAATAATTTTTTTTTATGCTAGTATCAGTTTATCTTAGTTCCAGTACGTAGATTGGCTTTCCAGGGAATCTGCTATCTAACACTGCTGCTGTCTAGAAAATTACAGGACAAGAGATTTTCTGGCTTTGTTAATCTAGGAAAAAATACATTAGTTTAAAGAGTTTAAGAGATGGGATGACCACATAACAGTTATAAGTGAAATGATTCTTGAGGGATGTCACTTGGGAGCATCTTTGCTGCTTGCAGCCCATTTTTCTATATTTTACACAGTTGTATCAGATGAGCTGGAAATTGGAAATTTACACTTAAATGTTATAAAAACTGTTTAAGTCTTAGAGACTTTTTTTCCTTCTGTATTATGTTCTGTATTATGAACAACAGAGACCCAGTCATATCCAAATTTATAACATTTTCTGCCTTGCAGTGAGATTTTGAGATAGAAACAAGCAGAATGGAATGGATTTAAACATTTTTAAATTTCTTTTTGTGACATGGGTACTACCATTGTTTGCATAGCTTCATTTTTCAGTGTGTTCTTTCCACCAAAAATTCCACAACTGAGAAACAGTCCCCACCAAATCATTGTTAGAGACTGCCTGAGGTCGTAAGCCAGATATGTAGTAGAGGCAGGTAGAATCTAAAAAAACACAGGCATGGGAAACCTAGATCATATATCTATAAAGAATCAAATAATATTGTCCAGTGGATTTCAATCATTAAATTGATGAAAGAGACAGCCAGGCTTTCTTCACGATATTACAGTGACAAGAATAAAATAATGCAGGACAAAATGTTCACTTACAACCTTACAACTTGCCCCACAGATTTGTGATGAAGAAAAGAAAATATGTATTAGGAGGAATTGAGTGGGCAGTACTAGCTTCAGAGTAAGGTAATTTATATTTATAGCATTAGACAACTCCAGATAATATCTTTTTCCAAACAAACAAGGAGAATATAGAAGATGTAATTTGGGGGACATAGGCGGAAATTACTAGTACCTTGCCATTATTTGTCTGTTATTTTCAAATGCTTTCATGGTCCCAAAATAGAAGTTAGTCTGCCCTAAAATTGTAAAAATGTAGCTTGTACCTTTTTATGGCTATGCTGCTGATTCCTGTAATACACCAATGATATTATACTTTTCAGCAGTCTTTGCAGTTCTTGCTGGATAACTGTAACTATATTCCCAATTTAATATTCAGATATAAACAAAAAATTATCTTTACTGTGCAAATGAGAAATGCCTTTGGGATATGTAAAAGCCTCCAGGTATTTTCAAACAAGCCATTGTAAAACTACCACTCATGTTAGTATACTTTCCAGCTACTTTAAATACTATTGATCTCAATATTATGTAAAGAGTATGCTATTTCTAGTTCACTGCCTTTTGAAAGATTTTTTTTTTAGGGTTTAAAAAAAAGGTGCAAGAAAATAGCTCTTATTAGCTAAATGTATGTGTAAACTGAAATGGAGTTGGGGTTCAGATGAGAGTGTCAAAGGTTTTGAAATAGTTTTGCAAACTTCAGAGCTCTGCTTTAAGGCTCTTCCTTCTATAGTACGTGGAATCTTGACGAGTCAACAGACTAATTTTCCTCTAGGGCTTCTAGCTGATTTGTTTCCTTTCTTGTAGAAGGGGATGTAGCAGGATCCATTAATGATCAAACTGTGGCGGTGATACAAGACTTGGTAGATGTACGTGGGGATTGTATTGTGCTAGATGATACCCTTACAGACACCTTTGGCAAGCTTGCCTTACACACAGGGGTTTTTCCACATCTAAATTTCAAGTGTGCTATGTATTGCAGGTCTTAACAAAAGGAAAGAATGAATTTATCATTTCAGGCCTCTCTAAGAAACAGTGGCAGTCTGAATGTTAGTGCCAGCGATTGAGAGTTTTGTTCTTGTTCTTCCTGAGTAGTTACATCTGTCTAAAGGTGAACAGATGGACAAAAATATGGCTGAAAAGCAAGACATCAAAAATAACCAGAGAATTTTTGGAAAGGTAATTGCAGGAGCTTACACTGTGGTTTGCAGCATCCTGTGAATAGCAAATAGTGAAAGAAACATAAACAGGTTAACATAGATTCTTCACTGACTGATGACATGCAGATGTACTGAAAATAGCAAGTATTTTTTATGTAATAGGGTAAGTGAATGGGCTGTATGAATGAATGCTGTAGGTTGCCTATGTTAATTGAAAAAATTAAAAATCAGTATCTTGCATCTTTTGAAAGTTGATACACATTGGGCAGAAGCTTTCTTAGAACACCCTTTTATAAATTACCCAGAAGCACAATGACAGGAGGACAAGCATGTAAACAAGGTGCCATTACCATTTTGTCACTGAATTTAAAATACAGTGGACTACCCAGTTATTATCACTCAATACAGTGGACAGAATAATAGAGCGTAAGAGTACAACCTTTTTGGCTAAGGTCAAATAATTGTGATTTTCTACAGTTAATGAAAGTTTAATATCCTGTTTCATTAAAAATTCTCAGAACGTTGAACATAAGTCAACATTCCATGGAGAAGAAGGTATTATGCAGTTTGCGTGTGTGCATATCTGCATATCGGAGCACAAAATATTGACATGATAATTGCAGTCAAGCCTGATTGAACAGTGGCCTCTGGGAATTCAGCTGGTGTTGTACCAACTGGATGGCTGCTCAGGACACAGTTTGAAATGCAAGGTGCAAGTTAGCACTTTATTCAGCACAGGCAGGCATCATTTAAAAATCCTTGGGGGAAACCCTGGTGATGTGCAGATGTTAAAGCAGTCTGTTCTGAAGTGCTGATATTTTGAACACTGTAAAAGACTTGCGTATTTTAGATGAAAAATGCTTGCAAAATTACTGGGCAAAAATGTCGCTATTTTCTGTACTACTTCAGTGTGAAATAGATGTTGCTTAAAATAAGACATCATCATATGCTTAAAATGAGAGGCTTATTCCTTAATACACCATCTAATGAATTAAATCAATCAAGTTAGAGATGCAAGAAAATTTATGTTCTTGTAATGATGCCTTTTCATTTTGATACATATAATGTAATGTTGAACTAGCTCTGTAGATAATTTGCTAAGGAAACTATTTCATTTAACATTTGTAATTAGATCATAAATTATTTTTGTAAAGAATCAAAAATAGGTATATATATTTTTTTATAGAAAGTAACTGCTATCTTAGAAAAGTGCAAAATATGTGGTGTTCATTTAAATTCCTTTTTGCTCCGTGCTGTCTGAATCTTTTAAAAGTACTATTTTTAAGTATTAAAAGAAAAAGATGTATATCAATTGTAATTCATCATGAATTATTAGGATCTTCTAGAATCTTAGATGCAATTAAACTCTTGATTAAATGAAAACTGTTTAACTCTGGTTCTGTGGTTTGGTTTTTTATTTTTTTAAAGCAGTTCTTAATCCTGATGGAAATACAGTAAAGTTTCTGCTCGGAAGAATAAGGCATAGGCTGTGTTTCTGCTAACCACTGACGGTGCAATCAGAGGGATGTGACTGTACATAGTAATTACAATATTGGTGCCATATTTACCATAACATTGATAGTCTGTGCTCTACAACTTCACTTTGCACATGGGTGATTAATTATCTAATTAATACAAACAGAGAACGTGTGTATTGTGGAAGTCTGTAAAATACTTGGAAGTTGGAGGACAGGGATATAAGGCAATTAAATTTAAGCTGCATCACACAAACTGATATTTAATAGCCGTTTTAGTTCTGCAGCCTTTAGAATCAACAAAGTGTCTTTGAAAAGTAACAATGTTTCTAGAAGCAGTTTATATTCGTTGGAGATATACTGTTAAAATGCAGCATTTTAACATTAGCATTTACTGTTTTACCATACTGTCCAAAGTTTGGAGTGTAATCTTAACTTTCTATTTAAGGCCAAATTTGTAGATACGTTTTTGGTTTTGGAATGTTTTGGTTGTTGTTTTGTTTTTTGGGTTTTTTTGTTAATTAATTTTCTTTTTAAATTCAGCAGTTTGGAAAACTGAAAGGATTCAGTATTCTGTGAAACGTGTAAAAAGCAAATTCAATTTATTAGTTAAATTTATTTTCATTTAATTGATGTAAATGTGACATAATTATGTACAACTCCAAGTTACTTTTTCTTGACAAATGGTTAAGTGCTTGTTTGATTAAGACCTGTGGTACAATACAGGATACCTCTTTGCTCATACTGCATTTGGTGAAGAATTTAGGGTGTTGTTTTTAGAAACTTGAACACACTTCTCACTACTAAAATATTAAGGTTTTTGCTGGTTTTGTACCTCATTTGTAGATAAGTGTTTTCTCATAGTCTAATGTTTCATCTTTGGCAAGCCATTAAAACATCAAGAATATTGTCTTGTTGCATAATGAGTAAGGTGTAATACAGGAAGAAAATCATAACACAGGAAATGTGTCAAGCTTAAGAATATTTTCTCAGTTTCTTCATTTTTGTGGGAAGCTAAATCTCGATAATCTTTGTAGCTAAATGCATCTGTGTTAAACATTTAAAATAGGTAGTACTCATGGGAAAACTATTTGGAGCTTAAAACTTGTACAAATTGACAGCCTCTCTTCACTCCATTTTTCATCCTAAAGAAGTCTGCAAATATTCTTAGCTCACATCATTATTGCTCATCAGTGATTCTAATTAGCTAAACAGGAGTTTGTCTCAGTCATTGATCATCATCAGCTTCTTGACAGTGCCTGAATTTTTCTCCCTGTATTCCAGTGGACTTCTAAAATACATTTAAAATACATAACAGCTCAATGAATAAAGTGGTTTGAAGATTTTTTTCTTAATATTTGTTACCCTTTTAAAAAATAATAGGTGATTACTGCAATTCCTACCAAGTCTCATTTTAAGGTGTGACAGCAGATCCAAATATATGTAAGTTGCAGTCAGATAAACTGTTTTGAGTGTCTGTGGGGAACTATCCTGTAACAAGCATGTGAAAACATCCCATGCCATGAGGAAAAACTGCTGATAAAGTTGCATATGAGTTTGCAGTTTATGCTTTAGGCTTCTGACAATGTCCATTGTGTGTCTCACTTCTAATTATTAGAACATTTTTCTTTAGCTGTGGATAGTTACTTGTGAAGCTGTTTTTGGGGGCATTAGCACAGCATGTGGCATCTAGAGAGCTTGAAAGAAAACATCATAAAGGCAAAAAAAATTAAATTAGTTGAAACTTTCCCCACTCATTATATTGATGATAGATCTGTGTTTATAAACCATGTTCTTTAATGTCTTTATTTGAAGGAGTGTTTTACCAAGCACTGGATAGGCAGGAAATGCTGCATTTAACTTGAGATGCATTTTGCATTGTTGGCTAGCGTGTATCTCTGTTACAGGCACATTTTTTGCTTTAACAGTGATCTGGGTTTTTTTTCCTCTCCAGTCCCAGACTTTATTCTTTGAAGCCCTTTTGTGAAACCATGTCCTAAGGTCAGAGGGTTCCATAGATTATTGACTACCAATAATAAATCAGAATTAGGTGTGCATATGTCAGAGCAGTTTGTTCTTTCACTTGGTTCTTGGTTTACTTATTCACTTTCTTTCTGTTGTCTTCTTAAAATAAATTTTAAAAAAATCAACACCCACCCACCCCCAAGTGTAAAGTTCCTTAGGGGAAATTTACCTAACTTACCAGGTTTTCAGGTCAATTAAGACATTAGAAAACAAGTTTAATAATAATTTTCAAGTGATGATTGCATGGTTGAGTTAGGAGGCTAGCTAATTATGCAGTTTTTCTCTTGATTTGGTCTTGTTTTACAAAAGACTGACTTTGAGAGAGGAGATGATGGTTAGAGTTGGGAAGATGATGGCGTATTGTGGGTGGTAGACTTAAGGTTAGGATTCCTCTGAGGGCTGGAGGCAATGCTGTTCAGTGGATCATGGGGCTTGTGTGTGTTTGTTGTTAATTGTATGATTCTTTCTGTGTCTGCCCCTGACTATTCTAAGTACTTTGTAGTAAAGATCTACTTTCTTTTTTACTTTCTGAAGCTCTTAGGATGTTGGATCAACTAGCTGTGTGTGTGTGTTAATCTGAAATTCTTAAGTTGTCTAGCTGGAATTAAGACCTGAGGAAATTTATCATGTTACATTTCCTATAGTTTAGACATAGATCAATATAGGTCTGTCACTTCCTTAGATAGATTATGGAGTAGCATACTTATGAGAGAGTGACACCTTGCTCCCCAAATATTTGGGGTTTGATTACTGTAACTATTGTCTTTTAGGAAGTGTAATTGTTGATAGCCATTTAGGACCCCACAGCAACATAACTAAGTATGAAGAAGCATTAACATTTCTATATTGGAACAGTTTTTGTTTCATTTATGTTGGGGAATAATGTCCATTGTGTGTCATGAGCAATATGTCTCCTTCAGGAACATGTACAGATTTTTGGGTTAATTGTTACACAAATAAACTATTCAGACATTTTTGCTTACTAATTCCTGTTCTTTAAGGTTGCCTGACATCTTGTAGTACGAAGTTTTATGTACTTACCAGAAAGTTTTTTACTGTTTTTTAAAACATGGCTGAGAATGTGACTTCTGTTAGCTAGATATGTGTTATAAACAGGGTGAATCTGTCTCATAACCTATGGTGTTTTGAAACCTGTTGGTTCTTTTGGCTTTGGTGCTTAATTCTTCTTCTTTTCTTGAAAGGACAGCGTAACTCTTGGAATGCATGAAATCGTTTCATATTTGCATGAATTTCTGTAATTGCAGTCTACTTAGTTTTGTTCTTGTAGGTGGTCAAAGATCAACTATGAAAAACTGTTCTGCACTACTTATTTTACTGCTCATGTCTTACAATTGCATGGTGGTTCTGATTGCAGGTGATCAGATGCTGTGATGTTACTATCTGATGTTCATTTTTCTGTCTCAGTTGAAATAGTATATACATTTCAGAAATGAATTATCTTTTTGAATACTAGTTGAATATTCATGATCTGACTTTTCTCATTACAGTGTTGAGTTATTTTCTTTATGAAGTAGATTTTTTTTAATGTCATACACCTGCTTAGACTTCTTCTCATAAATTTTTATTTTTCCTAAGCTAAATGTAGCTTAAATGCATACCTTTTCAGATAGGTTTTTCTTAGTTTTCTTCAAGTCCACAACACATCAGTGCTTCTATATTTGCAATTGGAGAGAGCTATTTTGAGTTACGATGCCTTGAGACCTGAGTTTCCAAAATTGTCACTTTAAATTCCATACCATTTTTCTTTAATTTTTTGTTTACTCAAGATCAGACTAGGTATTTTAGCAGTCATATAACTTTATTAAAAACCCCCATGTTATTGGATAGCCTGACAGTGTAGTTTAGTCTTTAAAATAGCTGGTAGCATTAGACTACACAGTGATACCTAATAGTGGAGAAAAATAATTTCCATATATCTACTATCCTTATTGGCCGCTGTTACAAAATACTTTGGGAGATTAGCATTTTATGTGCAGCTGGATATTTTCATTCACTTTAGATCAGATTTACGGACTCATGTGTATTAGTGTTTCATTCCCTTCCAGCTCTGAAACATTGCTTATTTGGTACAGTTGCTCGAGTAGGATACTCTGGCTTCCATAGGTGGCTGATATCAGCCGTGATGAAAGTTTTAACTGTATTGTGAGAACAGGGATAATCTGAATGAATTTCTACTTCTGTCACCTGTGGTGCTGGCATTTGCATGAAGTATTTGGACATTTTTAGGGAATAAGCCTTTTGAATATCCTTACTGTTGCAACATTTGTTTTCTTTCTGCCTAAAACAGAAGCCAGTAAGGGCATCACTATTTGAAACTCACTTATGAAATAAGATAGCAATGAGATGACGTGCTTTGTTTAACAAACCATTAATGAGTCATCAGCCCTCATCATATAACGTGTTGCTGAGATGGTAATAGCTGTGCACTTACTAACCACACAGAGTGGCTCTTCTCTTCCCCCTTACTCAAGCTTCTGAACTTTTTTTCTTCTGGTAAATGTTACAGATTCTGTCCCTGTGGAAGATGGTAAAATAATTATCCATGATGTTCAAAAGTTTTGTTTCAGACAGAAAAATGCCATGTTACTGAGAGAAGGACTTCACAAACCCAAGTAGCTTGATGATTCCACATTGCTGAGAAGGGACAAAAGAGTTTTGCCCATTCTATGTCCAAGTACACTTTCTGCATTTGAGAAAGAATGAGACAGATAATTTCAGCTGCTTTTAAAATATTAAGACTGCTTACTTCTGTTTCTTTTTGAACAAAGTTGTGTTAGATGTTTACAGATGTAATTTGCTGTCACTTGCCATATGCTCCCTGATTAATTCTTCAGGGCCTGTCAGCTTCAGATAATTTAATTTTCTCTGCTTTAAAATGACATTCATTATCAGGACATGAAAAATTCAAATTATTAACTGCAAATTATGACTAATAAAGTGTCTATTTTTTTGTTTGTTTCCAGAGAAAAACAGAAAGCTGAAGTCAAGGACAGAAGAATTTTAGAGATTTTGCAAGCCAAAGACAGCAAAATAGAAACTCTAGAACAGGTTTGTATTATGTTTAAATAGAGCAGTTAAGAAAACCTGTCATTGACATCACATTCTTATTTCTTAAAATGAGAAAAGTGTTTGTGATTGTGTCTTAAGAAGAAAGTTATGAGTGATTCAGAGATTATAACTTTCTGCTAATCTTCCGTGTTGTTCAAACAGTTGATCTGTTACCGGAACAGATTTAGTTTTCATTAAACTCCTATGATTTTAGATTAAACTTTTTCTGAAAAATCCTGTCAGTTCATTGCCTCATTTTACCATGTGGGCTAGCCTAAACTTTTATTTAAGTCTAGGAGAACTCTGACTGTGTTTGGCTTTGTAATGTGCCCATGCACATCTTGGTAAGATTTGCCATCCTGACAAGTACAAAAAAAGGTCTGATGCACTTTTTGCCTGACAAGAAACACCACTGAGCTGGTGGCGTGTTTCTCCTTTTATTTATTATTACATCAATTCATATTTAGACAAATACATAGAAAACATAGATACATTATATGTATTACAGATATATTGTAGATACATTATATTTTATTATATAATTGTTTTTTATAGAGACTATATAATGTATAGTATATATAGTATATTACCTGTATCACATACATAATCTATATTATATACTTTATATACTATAGAATTGCATCCAGTATATGTGAGATATAATGAATTGTATTACATTGCATATAATATGTAGATCTATGAAATATGTAATTATCTCTAAAATAACTCAGTAAATAAAATACTGTTTATTATTAAATAAACTTTTATATTACAGCAGTGGCTGAAGTTTCAGTGTGTTGTCACATCCTCATGGCTGTATGTGTGATGTGTAATGTGTTTGATGCATGCACACACGTAATTTTTAGAAGCCAGAAATGTATGATTATTCCTGCATTTCTATACTGTCCCTACCTGAAAGGCAACATACCTATGTGTAGCAATGTGGGGTTTCAGGATTCCATGTGCTCTTTTGTCCTTCTGCTTTGTATACCATTGGTTCATTTTGAAATATGCTCTGCTGTACCCCGAAATTTATTGGTGGGTTCCCTATGCCTGTCTTCCCTTCAGACTCCCCGGGACTGGCTCTAGGGGAGACAGTCCCTCCCCTTCCTTTCCCTTTATAAGGCGATGTCTGGATCAGCTCGAGGTCTCTGCATCTCTGGGCTGGCAGCCCTTATCCTGTCCCAGCCTTTTCTCCCCCCTTCTCCTCCCCTGCAACTCCCTTTTCCCTGTTACCCCAAATAAACCTCTCTGCCAGAACAGAGATGGAGTCCAGTTCTTCTTTCACCTCACTATATTCCTGCTTGAATTGACGTGGTTTGGAGACTCAGACCATGCCGTGGAACCTCGGGGGCCGCTCGCCCCGAATCCGGTGGGATTACACGAACCAGGGACCCCGGACCGGGGGGGAGCTGGCCTGTGCAGCCCTCCAGGCCTGTGCTACATCACCTATGAAGACATTTATAGGAATATGAATGCAGTACTGTGCTTTTAAGAAAGCTGCCTGCTGTGGCAGTGTCTGAACCTGGAGTGTGCATCTCCATGAGATTGCTCTCTGTGGTTTCAGATCAATTTCAGAAGCTGAAGCTCTAACTGATCAGAAATGTGAAATTGATGGTGTGATGCATTTACATCATCCATATGGAAATAGAGAGGGACTGGTAAGTTTAACTAGAACCATGGAAAACTGGCAGCCAGGAAAGAAGAGTTCATCAACAGGATGGTACAACCCTGGATGTACATGCAAACTTGGGAATGAGAGGGTAGAGTAGCCCCACAGAAAATATGGAGATCCTTTTTTGACAGAAAGTTGAATCAGAGTCAGCAGTGCCCTGGCAGCCAGGAGGGCCAACTCTGTCCTGAGGTCCATCAGGCTCAGCATGACCAGCTTGGCAAGGGAGGGGATTGTCCTGCTCTGCTCTGCACTGGGGTGGCCTCACCTCGAGTGCTGGAGGCAGTTTTGATCACCACAATATGAGAGATACAAAGCTATCAGAGAGTGTCCAAAGGAGACTTATGAAGATGGTGAAGGGCCTTGAGGGAAAGCCCCCTTGAATTATGATAAGCCAAGAGTGGCTGAGGTTTTTTGGCTTGTTCAGCCTGGAGAAGTGGAGACTGAGGGGAGACCTCATTGTGGTTTATGACTTCCTGGTAAGGGTAAGGGGAGGGGCAGACACTGATCTGCCTCTGTTGTCCAGTGACTGTACCCAAGGGAATGCCCTGGAGTTGTCAGGGTAGGTTTGGGTTGGGTATCAAGAAAAAGCTCTTCACACTGAGGGTGGCTGGGCATGGAACAGGCTCCCCTGGGAAGTGGCTGTGGTACCAAGGCTGCCGGAGTTCAAGGAGCTTTTGGGCAATGCTCTCAGGCACATGGTGTGACTCTGAAGGTTGTCCTGTGGGTCTTCATGATCCTTGTGGGTTGGTTCCAAATCAGAATGTGCTGTGATTTGGTGATTCTAACAGGTGAGGAGAGCAGAAGCTGTTGTTTTGATGATTGTCACAACTCTATGCAGCCCCTACAATTAGCTTCCCTTACAGTTTCATTGATTTGGGGAGGGGGGTGGGTTGTGAAGGGCGCCAGATGGTGCCAGTGCTGTGTATAAAAACAGTGTACAGAGGTGATGTCATTCTGACTGTTGTGCCTGTTCCATTGGCTGGGATGCTGCTGGGTTGAAACAAGAAAGGGATGGTCTCCTGAGCACGTGGTTTTGGTAATCTGGTATCAAAAAATGGAGCTGGCTTAAAAAATGTAGTAAGAAGCATTCCTACTTACTTTGTTTTACTGGGTGTGTTCCTTCTTCATTCATCTAAAGGGGAAAAGATACTATTTATTTAACTACCATGCAAATAGGTTGATTGTGAAAATGTGCATTTTGACAGCAATGGTAATGGATGTTCTTTTCTGTAAAGTACATACAGAAAGACTTCAAGGCTGTGTGTTGCAGTCTGCTAATTCATTACGTCTAGGAAGTTGAGATTAGCCAATTATGTCTTCAGTTGTTTTTCTCTTCTGCTTCATGCATCATACAGAGATACCAGTTGCAACAATATAATTTGTTGTAGGGTTTGTATACTAGGAATTTGAGTGGCCATCAAAAAGCTGATTGTATAAATCAATGTTGAGTAAGGAAAAAAAGGAAAATAAAATGTGCTATCTCATAATTCGACATACGTGTAAGCTTGTATTACTTCTAGAAATAACAACAAAACCCTATAAGGAGAATATGAGATCACATTTCTTGTCTTGTATTATGCTTAGACTTTATCATGACATGGCTAAGAGGACTTACAGAATTTCTGTAAATATGAGAGCATATTCTCCACAGCCCAGATGAGATAGATCCATGTAGTTAGTTCATACTGAAAGTTAAATGAGTTTAATTTGTAATGAGATGTTTCAAGTATTAGAATGGTTTCTGTTTTAATGGTTAATGTTTTAATGTTTTAATGAAAAAAAAAAAGTAATTTGGAAGCTTATGTTGAGAAGTAATATGGTCTTTAATCACATTTGTATAACCTAACAGGGCAGAAAAATGCTGAGATACTCATGAGGATGGGACTTGTGGCTTTAGGGATCAAAAAAGCCTGTAAATCATAAATTTTCAAAGCTTCTGCTTTCCAGTGTCTTTTGAATGGAGTATATGCATTGACTTATTTACTTAGTACAACTTCAGCTTTTCACCTTCCTTAAATTACAGTGATCTAATCTTCAGTTTTGTATACATGAATAAGACTCTTTTCTTATCATGAGTTTATTTCATAGCTTCATAATGTGTGAAATACTTTAAATATGAGTTAGTATGGAACATTTAAAGATGTACTATTTAAAGGTTCAAATAAATTTGTTAAAGCACTTAAGATTATTCTCCTCCATTATTGTGCTTAAATTCAGCACCGAATGTGTTGTATTTGAGTTTCCATTGTACTTTTCCCTTTGTGCTTAATTCTTTTTTTTTCTGTTTAATTGGTTACTTTTCCTGTTTTATTGGTAATTTTTGGTTCTTATAGTCACAGCTAGGTCTCATCAGGTATATAGATATATTTATTCTAAATGCTGTGTGGTAAAAATCTTATCCCTTTGAGATCAATGTCTAGATTGCTATACTGATATTTTTGCTGTTATTTTTGTTTTATGCAGTATCTGAAAACTCTTTTCTCAGCAGTTACATATCCCTGACATACATGCATCATTTCTCTGTTTGTTTCAAGGAAAACAATTTCTAACTCCTATGTTTAAGTGGCTAGGACACTGTCTTAGAATTTTAATTATTCTTCTTCTGAAGGCTGATAGATACTTTGCTGCAGAAATCTTTTCATTCTCCCTTTTATTTGGAAACATTTTTAATCTCTTGTATTTAATTTATAATAATTATGTCTGTCTCAAGTAGATCATTGATGCTGTTTTTTCCCTAAAAAGTAAGGTGAGGTTTTGGAAGGAATGTATGAAATTTTTTAATTCAAACCATTAGTTTAGCAGATAATGTTGGAGCAGGGAACAGTCTTCTGCCATTCATGCAATAGATAAAATATCTTAACTTGTTTTCTTTAGAAGATGATATTAAAGACATGTTAAAATAGCAGTAAACCTTTCCTTATAACATTGTTAATTAATTAGGTTTCAATTTTGATCTGGAGGAACTAAAGCTAATGTTTTTGTCCTAGACCTTGTAACGTTTCAAAACCTTATCAACTGATTATACTCTAGAGGGGTTAAAATAGTACTAGCTTGCCTCATTATCTGGTCTTGAAAATCTTCAGCTTGCTGTGCAAATCTATATTAAAGCCCCTTTAATAGGTCCAATTGAAAGAAGCATAATTCTACCTCCAAGCATTAATTAACACTGATAAATTTTTCTTAACTTTTGCACCTTCACCTGATTGTATTTTTCTTTGTAATAAAATACTTTTATTAAATTAAGACATGTATACAGACATTATTACCACCTAAACACTTTATTTTCAGTAGCATATAAGCTTGATTATTCTTGTGTAATGAGGGACATGAGGGTAATTTTGGTAATAAGGAGTTCAGATTAATGTGTCAGCAGTGTTGAGATTATGCGAATTTTATAAACTCTTTGCAAAAAAAGTTTGGTGAATAAGATTTGTAGATACTGCAGTGTCTTGGATTGATGATATGATAATCCTTTATCCCCTATCGTTGGCTTATATGCCCAAGAAAGAAAAAAAATGTGTGGTCCTGTCCCTTTAACTGCACCCAGCCGCGGAGAGAAACGCGGGTTTTTTTGAAAACATTTTCCCCAAGCCTCGCTCCGGGGGAGGATTCGTCGCTCGGCAGAGACTGCGTGCTGGACGGGGGTCGGAGTGAGCTCTGTTCCCGTTTTTTTCCATTCTTCTTCTTTTTCCTCGTTTGGACCCCTTCTCTTCGATCTGCTTTGCCACCCGGAGACCCAGGAGGGCCAGAGGACAGCAGAGCTCTCCGGGGAGCTCCACCCGGCCCCGGGTGGGGGGCGAGGAGGAGAGGGACTGCGTCTGAGAAAAGGACTTTTTAATCAGGTTGAATAACTGCCTTTCACCTTGTTTTTCCCCTTCCCCTGTGCCTTGTAGGGCACTCTGCGTGGTTTTGTTAAATAAATAGTTTTTTCTTCACTTTCATCTGAGAGGTTCTGTTGTGGGTGGGGGAGGGGGTGTCAGGGCCCTTCGCTCTCGGAGGAGAGAGAGTTTTATCATTAACCCGGGACATGCAGTCAAACCATGTTGAAGGGAATACAAACACAGGGGTTTTTTTCTTAAAAAAGAAAAGTGACTGAAGTTGTACATTGGAAAAGGAATCCGCTGTCAGTGGTGAAACCTGTGTTTTATGTAGCACCTTTTGAATCGCATCAGTGAATATGTCTCTGTGCCTTTCTGTTTGGCATCTTCTAGTTAGTTTTCTCATAAAATTAAAGGAAGGAAGCATTGTTAAGGACCTGATCTCAGTAAGAAAGATGGGAAGAAAATTATACAAACAGTTGAAAATTGCTGAGTTTGATTTATTGACAGAATGCTACCTGAGTAAGTAGTATGATGACTATGGCTAATACCTGTGGGCTTGTTTGACTGAAAAAATTAATAAGCTCTAAATTACAGTATACCTTTACAGCTCATTAGTATTTTTGTATGAATTCCCAGTAGGAACGCTTTTTCTACAAGTTGAAAATATGATTCTGAGAGGTAGCCTACTACATTTTGAGGAGATGGTTGTAAAACTTAACTTTTTTCTACTTAACTCTACAGAAAAGAAGCTATATTGGGTATTTATACAGGTGTGCTGTAAATCTGTGCTTTACCTTTTCAATAATTTGTGTGAGTAGCCGTTCTTGAAGCTGGCTTAAGCTTCTGGGTCTTTATTACTCAGCCTTTCTATATTTAGTGATGTTTCTACAGAGAGAGCCTGAAATCGTACCTGCACTTATATTAGATAGGAAAATGTACAGTAAGTAAAGAAATATGATGTCTCTTGTTCCCTGCCCAGTACACTAGTTTGAAATGCATGATTTCTTGAATATTGAGCAGAATTCAATAGTTAAGCCTAGAAAGAAGAGGGAGGTCATCTTTGTGATCTCATTCATCCTCTTGTCAGCTAGTGTCTAGTTGGAAAATTTATTTTTCAGTCCAGGTAAGAATAGTTAACATGTAGCCAGTGCAAAGTAGCGTTCTATCTGAGCAAAAAATGGTTTCTATAGCCATTGGAATCTGCTTTTACTGTATAAGAGAATAACTTTTTTACTATGTTCAGTATATTAGTTGTTCATTGTAGTTAATGCAAATGTGTGGGGTTTTTTTCAGTTCTAAATTCAGTATGGTTTTACGAGGTTGAAGCTGGATTTTGTTCTCTGTTTAGGGACATTTGATGAGGAAGCTTTTCATATATCATGGCTTCTTATTTGAATACAGGCAGATTTCCTGAAATACAAGAAAATGGTTATGCTTTAAGGATCAAGTAGCAGAAAGAAGCAGGCAGTGCCCTTTGAGATTAGATTCTGGCCTTGTGAATCTGCTGACAGCACTTTGGATGGAGCTTGTCAAAAGAGTTGATCACAGCAACAGCTGTTCTTTATTTACTACACCTGATCTGGCAGCATTGATGTATATGAGTGTAATGAAATACTGCTGTATCAGGCATAGATGCTAGTAGGTATCGATTCCTGCAGATCTTGGATCGCCATGCGCTCTTCCAGAGGCAGAGGCTAACTCACTTTGAGGATCTTGTATAATAAGCCTTGCTGGAAAGGAAAGTGTAGAAAAAAAATCAAAGCCTTGTGTTACCAAGATTGTGCTCTTCAATGAAGATAAGAGAAAAGCTTATTTACCAAGGTTTTGGTTTTGATTTGAAATTGGTAGAGAGAATAGAGAATAGAAAGATACTCAGGATTTTCTGTTTTCTGACCTAGAAGGCTGTGCTGCTGCTTTTTCAAAGTAGAGCTGCTGAGAGGAAAGAACAGATAATAAATTTATTCAGCAATGTTGCTGTACAATATTGTGTTATGGGATGTATAGAAAATGTGATCTGTCCTGATGCAGAGAATCACTAGCTGTGGCAAGATGGTCAGATTACATTGGCAGCATTTGCTGTAGTTTTCCTGAGAGCTCAGTAGAGGAAAATGGACAGTAAATTTCTAAGTGTAGCACGTGCATTACTGCAACACACATAATACTGCTTGGTATTGATGCTGGATTTATTATGGAGTTACAGGTTTTCTGTTTTGACAAAATTCTGTCTCATTTCCAAATTAGAGGTGTATTTTTTAAAAAAAACACCTCTATTATTTCCGCTTTGCAGGGTAAGGAGCTTCTGTATTCCTTCTTTCAGAGATGTAAAGCCTTTTGTGGAAAACCACATGTGCCGGAAACAGTGTTTGGCTCCCTTGTCAATGCAAAAATACAGCTGCTGGCAGTGATTGCTTGCACTATTCCTGCAGCAGAAGGAACCAAGAGAAAGGGATACAAAGGAATGTAAGATATTGAAGAAAATATTAAAGCTTTGTTTTAGCGGATGAGAGAAGGAATGTGCTGAATTCGAGTTGTAAGGAGCCACTTGAGTGGAAGGAGGTGGTGCACATAATAAAAAAGTTTTCTCTGTGCTGTGACCTACTCAGTAGATTGCTGGTGAGGGATGGGTCCATTGCTGCTAGTGAAAGTGTGATGCTAGAGTTGGATAAAGCCACAGTTTATTTCCACCACATGTTCAGGTACCAAAAAATTCTATCAAGTGTTTCAATTAAGATAGCAAACTTAACTGAAGACACCAAATTAATCACACCAGAGAAATCCAAAGAGGGCAATAGGGAACACAGTGTTTATAATAGATTATGCTGTTTGACCCCTCCTGAATCTATGGGTCAGGTGAGAATACAGGAGCAAGGCTGACTGAATTCAGAGACGTGCATATTCACCACCTGCAGGATGAAGTCAGCTGCTTGTATTTCTGGTCTGCTTCTCGGTAGAACTATTTTATTTGGTGCTCTTAAAAAAGCTTTAAAGAATCTTGTTGTACTTTGCTTCCTGTCCTTTCCCAACAGCACCTTTGTGGTAGGAAAGCACATTTGAATAGACAGTGTTTTAAGAATGTTTTCCCTTGTATACATCTCTAAGTTACCATGTTGATATTGATAGAAATAGACATAAATAGACATTCAAAAATTCTCATTCATTTTGGGAATGGATTGTAGATACCTACTTGCAGGTTAACACTTCTTTTTCTTAGAAACCATTTTTTAAATTGGTTTATATCAGGGAAGCCTGGAGAGCATGGGATTGGACAAGGAAGAACAAACTTTGGTGGTGTGAAAATCAAGTGAGCTCCACCACTTCAATTACCCTCTATTTGTGGTTGCGTTTTTATTTGTTTAAGACTGTTCTGGCAGAAGGCTAGGAGGGAAAAGTAAGAATTAATAATAGGATATACACTCAAAATACTGTTACATGAGTTACATTTTAATCCATTATATGTCAGTTGCTATTTTTCATTGTTTTTTTCATCCTTGTTAGGAGTCAAGTTCTAAGTTGAATACTCAGCTGTGAATACAAGTATGCTCTGAAATCTATCTACTGTAGAATCAGCGCTGTTGCTGTTTTAGGGCACTATGGATTTAAAACTAACTTGTTTTTTATATCATACCTAGCTAGTGTCATTTAGACTCTGAAAGGACACTGTACAGACTGCAGGATGCAGCTAATGGCTCTCATTGTATTATATAGTTACCTTTTCATGAAGTATTTAGACTGAACTTCTGTTTGTCCTACATCAAAAAATAACTTAAGAATCAAATGAATAGTCATGAGATGAAAGAAAGTGAACTTCTTTTTTTAGTTTTATTTTTTCTTTGTTTTTTTTTTTTCGGAGGACTGTGTGAGAATATGATTAGTAATGCTTTTTGTTAAATGTGCATAGGAATGCTCAAGAACCATAAGGATTAATAAAGTTGAAAAAAATAGAGTAATTTAAGAAAGCTAAATCAAGAGAAGGTATAAAATATTATTGGCACATTTTTAGTGGTGTATACTAATTGTTAAATTTGTGTTAGAAAAGAAGATAGAAGTTGGAGAGAAGTTAAGAGTGGTAAGTCAACCTCAGCTACTTGGTGAGGAAAAAGAGATGATGAAAGGGATAAAATATGTCACAAAATGTTGAAGTAGAAATTCTGAGGAGAGCTGTAAAAGAAATAATACTTCCACATTTAAGTTTTAATAAAATAATTCCATTACTAAATTAATTTTGTTTCTGCATAAGGGGAAAATACTTCAATTTTTTATCAGTTTATGTTCATTTTACCTTGGTTTTTTTTTCCATGTGGTGTACTAGAAGTGGACTACTGCACAGCAAAAGCTTCTGATAAAGAATTCAATGAAGAAAGGACAGAATTTAATATTTATTTGTTACTCTGATCCTTTTGGTAGTAGAAACCAAAAGGCATGCCTCTTTGTTGCATCCATTTACGTTTCTGCTAGATTGTTTTTACTTCAGGCTGATTTAAGTTCTTGACATGAAATAAAACCCACTCAGTTACATTTTACAAACCTGTATGGAGGCAGCTATGCAATGCTGATTTAGTAGTGCAGTCTGATCTGATTTCAAAATACAGAATTAGGAGTTGGTTTTTCCAACTTTTGTTTTGCCTTGACCCCCAAAATATGAAAATTTGGAAAGCACTTAATGCAGTAATAGCATGTACAGCTCTTGTTTCATAGCTCTTTCTGCAAGCTTTTTATGTAGCAGATCAAAAAATATTTCATTGAAGACTGGAATTTCAGTGATGATGTCTGCAATATCAAGCAGTACATAACCTCTGGGAATTGCATCCTAACTCACATATTTTTTGGAATCAGACTCCTAGCATTAAAGAGTTGCTTTTGTCACAACGTTCACTGTCACCATACAGTGCTATACTATCTAAATTCACAATGGGCAAAAATTAGGTTTTAATTTAAAACTTTTTGTGTCTCTTCACATGAAGTATGGACAGATAATTTTAACATCCTACTGCCATGAAAAGGCTGACATGTTCAGAGCTAAGACAAAAAAGGGCTATTGTCTCCTTTTGGTTTTGATCTCTTGTCCTCATATCAGATTATCTTAGTTTGACTTAGTATGTTACTTTGCTTTCTCTTCAGATTAATATGAAGGTCTTTTAAAAAGAAGTAGTATTTGACAGTGAACAATTTAACAGTATTGTGGAAGAAAAAAGAATTGTATTGTGCTGTAGGTAAAGAGATGGCATGGGAAAAGATGAAAATGAATTCAGGCATGACAGTCCTCTTAGACATCAAAAGGTCTGCTCCACCAGGTCACAGTATTTCTTTCTATGTATTGTTGCCTGCAGCAGTATACAGGGACTCTTCATAGCTGAACAGAAGGGTAAAATCAGATTGTTTTGGTTTTCATTAGAGCAAATTCACTTTAGAATAGTTTTCTTTCTTGGAAGTTTGTCTATGGAAAAACCTTTCCAAATGTGCTTTAAATGTCTTAGTTATATGAGGGTCTGTTATGGTTCTTGATCACCAAGCTGTCAAACAATACTTTTGCCCTATTGTACTCAAACAAGTAAGACTGAGTCAACTCAAAGTGTAAGTTGAGATAGTTCTTCTGTAGTGTCAGACTGTCTTTATGGTATCTAGACAAAAATCAGTAGATACTGTGGGAATAGATGAACTCCTGATGTGTGTTTTACCTGGTGAAATCTGTCAAAATAACCTCATGTAGGAGGTTGCTCCATGTGTTGATAAGGTACGTTTTTTTCCCTGCTGTTTCACTTGCCTACCATAATAGGGTAGTCTTTTAGGAGCACTGCTTGTGCTCTCTGCTGTAAGAAATCAATCTTGACTCTCTTCCTCCTGTTAGATGAAGTAATGTATAGGTTGTGGAAGCAAATTACAAAAATGGGTGCACAGGCAAGGGCGGATGATAATTTACTTAATTGTCTGTATCTTAGAAATTCTGTTTTATGACCCTTATTTCTATCCAGTCATGGTTCCCAAATATTACTTCTGGGTTTTTTCCCTTCTTTATAAGCACATGAAATGAACAGATATGAGAGTAAAAGTTCAATTCAATTAGAGGAAAAGATCAGAGCATGCAAAGTGATACCCTAGAAAAATCCTTTGAAACAACAGGATTTTTTTCCATGCAAATGTAACTCACCTAGATAATATTTCACTACTGCTGCAGTAGATGACTGTACACTACTCAGGTGAGTTTGCTGCTTAGTGATTGATGTGGTATATTTGCCTTTTGATTGATTTAATGTATTAAGTCAGTCAATTGCGGAGATAAGTAATTAGTGTGCAAGTCTGATTCAGGATAACCTGTCTGATTATCCTGCAACATATTCACAGGAAGTAGTTTATTTCAGTTGGAAATTTAATCTCAGCAATATAGAACAAACATTTGAAGTAGCTAGTTGCACTTTTGTACCATCATGTCTCCATTCATTCTCTAAATTGCTGGAAAATATCCCATTCAAAACAGAACCCAAATATCTTTGATTTCACTTTACAAATACACATATGCTTACCAGTTTCTGCACAGTGTATAATGAAACTAAGTAGTAATAAGATGTGCCTGTGTACTCAGAAATTAGATGCCTTTAAGTGCTGGAGATTTTATGAAAATGTGTGTTTGTGAATTCTTAGCTCGGAGCCAATAGTCTCTTTCACATAGGTGGGATTTTTAATGATGTTTTAAGGGTGTCTCCAAGTACAGACTTTTGTTTTGATAAATGTTAAGTAAGTAGTAATGAGCTAGAAGGAAGACTCAAAGGAGCTGCTTACTCCAATTCCATGAGGGCCTGGGGAGTGGGAGGGCAACAAACAAAATTACTGATGCTTTCCATAGTAATGTGGATTCATACCTTTTTAAAGAGTCAACTAAATCATCTCTGCCAGCAACAGTTTATTTCTGTAAGTATAATAATATATCCAAAGAGCAAATGGTTTGCCTTTTGAATGATGAAAATACAACCTTAAATTTACTGTTTTGCGTGTTTATACATTTTCATTCTTTTTTCTGTCTGACATACTTATCAACCAAATGTAAGGTTTAGACACTGAAAACCTTTACATATATTACCAGCAGTATAGTGGAATAATCTAGAAGATTATTATCTTGGTGATATTTTTTTATGTTTCTGTTCACATTTCATTTTAGTTTGTGTATTAAAAGGAAAGCAGTTATATTTTAGTCCCAACATAAAAGTTTCATCAGTTTTGTACACAGTTATGGTATGCTATATAGTTATAGTCACTGCTATATAGTCACAGTTATAGTCACTGCTATGCAAACATTATAGATTAACGCCCTTTTGATTTAGGAAGAGATAGGACTCCTGGAAAAAAATACAGAGTTCTAATAGGCATTTAAGAGTGAGGGTGTTTAATACAAATGTTATGAGAATCAAATAAAATTGTCACAGAAACTTGAAGTTCTTTGTTTATGCCAGTGAGATTTTTCTATGTGTGGATGAAGTAACTCATAGTACGTGTTGAGCAATGTTATGTTGTTTTCTGTGAGCTGCAAATTCAGCTAGTCTCATTTCTCTTTAAAACTATTTTGTGTCATAATTGTTTGGTAGCCTCACTTAATAGTCATTTCTGTTTACTGCCACAAATTCTGGAGAATTTTGAATTCAGCTCTTTGGCTTGATTTTTGGTGTGCTAGAAGTACAAGTTAAACAGTATTCTAATGTATCTTAATCCATAAGCACAGATACAACTTCTATAAATGACTGTTTTTGTGTAAGCTTCACTGAGTAATTTCCATTCAGTTCTGCATTTATAGGCTTCTTTGTTCAGTAGCAGCAGAATATTTGGTTCCTCATTTGCATTACTGTGTCTTACAATCATTCAGCTTTAAGTATGATTAAAGCACTAATGGAATTAAAATAATGTTATAAAAACTGCGTATGTCAGACAGTTACATTTCATAGGCCTAAAACACAGGACATGCATGTTCTTTTGCACTTGCTTTTTGCCTATGAACAGATTTTAATTTTTTTTAAATAGATACTCACAGGACAGCAGCAGGAGATAAACAGCATAATGCAGAGAAAAAGTGCTGTGGATGAGGAAAAGGCCTGTTTGAAGAATGAATTCTGTAACTTGAACCAGAAATTTAAAGATAAAAGCCAAGAACTTAAGGTATATTGACTTGTACATAGTTTCCTAAGACTGTAGCTTTGAAGTAGTTCTTTAAGCAATGTCAGCCTTTGTGGCACAGAAAGTGACAAGCTTGGAGAAAAAATTGCCTTAGGCCTTGCTATACCTTACCGTTTTCTCACATACCAACTGAGAAAGATGCTTTAAAGCCAAGAATCCTAGCTTTATAACTTTCAGATAAATAGTTAATGATGGAAATGGAGCAAAGAAAGTAGAAGTGTGAAGATGTGGCTTCTTGTAATTAGATTCTGATGGGACTGGCATTATTAATTGATAAAGCTGAGGTCTGGGAGGATATGTCTGTGTGGGTCTCAAAAATAGCTGGGGACAGCATCAAAGGCAGCTTGATCAATTAATGGGCTCTTTGCAAATGTGTACTCATCAAAGCTGTCATCCAGCTAAAAAATATGACCCTTCCACCTGCATGAAAGAGGCCAATAAAAGTACACAGGTGACCTTGGCCATCAAATATAGAAGAAGCTGCTGTGAGGGTAAAACTGCACAGTTTATATTTGCTGATTAGTTCTCACTTTTTGTTTATCGGCCCTTGTGGTACTGTTCTACAGGACACTGAGGAGTGTGCACAGAAGAAGGAAGAGCAAAACAGACTGGTTATAAAAAACCTGGAGGAGGAAAATAAGGGATTAAATATATGCTGTGCTGACCTGCTAAGTGACCTGGAGAAACTGAGGAAGCAGGAGGCACAATGGAAAAAAGAAAAGTCTGGCAATGATGCCAGAATAAAGGTAGGAAGTGGAATGGACTCCTGGATGTTATTTGAGAATTAACTTCTCCAGACGTTTCACTACAAGTTATTTTCTTTAAATAGCAAGTTATATATTCAAATCTACCAGTAGGGACTTGCATTCATTTACATTCTATCACTTAAGACCCACAGCTTTTTAAAAATTCATGCTGCAAAGCAGGAATCTGACTTCAAATAGTCATCTTAAAATGTAATCATTAAAAAATAAAAGATACTGTACTTTGAGATAATATATAGATATATGTGTGAAATAATAAAAGCTTAAAAGTATTACCACAATGTTTTCCTTGATTTTTAGTTTACTTATCTATAATCTTGTTGCTGCAGACTTAATCCTTGCTTTTTTGGAAGAGCATGCAGTTCCAAATACATTGAGTCCTTGCCTCCAAAGCTCTCCGTTCCGTGTGGGGTCTTAGTATTGCTTAGAATATATTAAAAAAGTTATTTTCATAGTTTATGATAAAACAAAAAAAGGGAAAAACTGATTTCATGGTACAGAGTGTGTTCTCTTTTATTTAAATGATACTTTTTTATGTCTGCTGGTGGAAATTGGCTAGTGTTTTTTAAATTCGTCTAAGAAATGAGCCACAAGCATGCTATCTAGCAGTTCAACAGCTGCTTATATATGTGTGTCTAGGTAGTGGATTCTTTTTGTTTGCGTAATTAATGTACACTTAGAGTGCTCTGTTTTTCTACATTATCAAAGTACATTCAATGCAATAACTATCTAACACCTTACCCAGAAATGCCCCTTTTTTCTGCACTAGCAATGTTGCTGATGCTTCTGATTGTTGTGGTGATGGAAACTCTTTCTAAAGAGTTTAATTCAGATCTCTTAACATGGGAAGTAAAGTTTTTGCAAATCGACTTCTTCAGAGTGTATGATGGAAGGATTATAGGATTTCCAGGACAAGAAATGATGTGCTGATTCTTGGGAGAGAAAAATCTAGTGTGTGCCAAACTGATAAAATAATTTTAAGTTGTCAAATGTTGTGCTTGTAATATTGGACAAATTATTGAAAATCTGTTACCCATCCCTTCAATGAACCCAGTCACAATAACTTTTATGTCTCTGTCTTCCTGGTTGATGAGACACACTGATGAATGAAAGAGTTGGATGATTGCAGGTATGGGAATTAATAGTGTTGGTGTTCCAGAGGGTATCACAAACAGATCAAGGTGGTGTCTAGAGTGTGACAGAGGGTACTTTTGGGGATGGATGTTACCTGAACTAGCCAGGGATGTCACACAGCTGGATTTGCTGTTTAAAAACAAAGAAAAACTGATTAAGAAAACAGTAATTAGTGGGAATCTTAGCTGTAATGACCATGAAGTTGTCCAGGCCAAGACCCTGAGACAATGATAGAAGGAAAGTTGCACAGTACAGCTGCAGAGTTAAGGAGCACAGTCTTCAGCTGTTCAGGGTACTCCTAGGCGAAATCCTGTGAGAAGCAGCACTAAAGGATAAAGAGCTCAGGAAAAGCTTTCATGTCTTTAAAGACAGCTTCCTCCAAGCCCAAGTATGGTCTACTGTGAAAAAAAGTGGATGTAGCAGGAGATCAGCTTGGCTAAACAGGATTCACCACCAGACTCCAGTGTAGGCTGCAGGTTGAAAACAGTCTTCAGAATAGGAAACAATGAAAGCTGTAGAGGAGGAGTTCAGAAACATTGTCTGGACATTGCAGGGTGGTGGTACCCTACCCTCAGTTTAGACTGGCAAATAATAACTGGTATAACCAGAGTTTCTTGCACTGCTTTTTCAGTGAAAGGCTGAACAAGGAAAATGGGGACCTGATGCTGAAATGGAAGGATGAATGAATTACAAAAGCTAATAGATACAGCAGAGGTACTAAATATTGCCTAAGTTTTTGCCTTGGTCTTTTCCAAGATGTCCCCAAAAGTTTGTGCCTAGAGACAGACTTCAGTGTGAAGTACAAAGAGTGGGTATTTTGGAAGAGACCTGAGAGAACTTGACACATCAGTTGGACAACCTGAAATGAACTGCATCCAGGGGTGCTGAGAGAGTTGGCTGTCTCTCAGCCTTAAATTTGGGAGTTGAATCAACATCTTTTTGTACATGTTTTTCAGCAATAAATACAGCATTTAACAATATTATACATGTGTTGTATACAGATGTTATCCATGTTAGTCTTCTCTATCTGAAAGAATAAAAAGAATCCTTATCAACATGAACTAGCCCAACATTGCCTTTAAAATGTGTATTAGATGGTAGAAATGTGAGATCTAAGTCACACATTTGGCAAAGTGGTCGCCTGTACAGAGGCTGAACTAAGTGTTGTTAACCCTTTTTTTTTTTTTTTTATTGTCTTGAAACCATTTTCATTGAAGAAAAGTGCCACTTTTCACTTTCAAAGACTGGTTGTTTTTCAAACCTACTATAACCTGAATTTGGGTATAAAATTAAACTTTTTCAAATGGAGAGAGAGGAAAAGCTAAAATGTCTAGTTTGTCCTTTTAAGGAACATCACTTTACAATTTTATCATGTTAGCTGAAATCAGAGTGAGACACATTAAAAGGAGGATATCTGATAAGGTGGCTAAATGACTGAAAATAGTGTTTTATTGTTTGCCTTTTCTGTATGTTCCTTCATATAAATAATGTACAGTGTGTAGAAAGTTGACATAGGTCTTAGCTTTCTGCCTGAAATAGTTCTTCAGAATTTTTTGTGCTTCCCATAGCTTATATCAGCTTTCTGTATGTCCTAAAAGTGAACAAGTGAAAAAGCTGTCAATCAGCCAGCTCTCTCCCATCTAAGAATCAGTTAGACATTTGAGTTATTTGGTTGTTCTTTAGGTGGAGGTTACTTACTCTTGTTTAGTATCAAGACAAATGTACTTTTTACCCAAACTCAAGTCATAAAAGGCTTTGTATGTAAATGACAAAATATCACACTGACAGATTTTAAGATGAAGATGGAGATGAAGTAAAAGATAGTGGAATTGCTTACTGGTGGGTTGTTCAATTTGTTTTTGTTAATTCCTTGTTAGCACAGTACTTTCTGAAGTTTCTTAAGTCTGAAGGTCAGAATTTTCAAAGAAACAGCCATCTCTGTCAAGAGGAGCCTGGGATTTTAGTTTCACTGAAAAATGAGAGTTTTATTGAGATGAGACCTTGAAAAATTACTCTCACTTCTGTCATAATATATAACAGGAAAAAACATGAAAATAAAGCTACTGTCTTCGAAAGTGACTTTCAAAGGGTTTGAAGCTGCAAATAACAAAACCTCAGTGTTAATTCATGGCAACTCCATAATGAACACAACTGTGCTACCTCATGCCTTGGTTTTTTATGCTTTTCATGTTTGAAGTTCTTTTAAATCCACCTTTTTGTGCTGTCTTGCACTGTGTCTTCTATAAATATGCATTTTCTCTCTCAAATAACTGAATTATTTGATGTTTTGACTTACTGTGTTTTAAATAGCATTTTTTAAAATAGCCTTTAAAAGTTGAATTTTAAAGAGTCCATTGAAATGTACTGTAATTTGAAAACCCAGATTCAGAGTATTTCTGCTAGATACATTTTCACCATTTTACCTAGCATGTTTATGCAATGAACTTTTTTGGCTACTGTATCAACAAAAAGGCAACATGATAAATTCCATGTGATCTTAAAAAATTCAGGTACCCAGAAACTGAGTGTAAAATATTATAGGTTTATTTCATGGTCGAAAATATGATCTTGCTGAAAAACTCAACATGAACCAGCAATGTGCAACTGCATCCCAAAAATCCATGTCCTTTACTGCATTGAAAGAGGTGTGGCTAGCAGGTTGAAGGAGGTATTTCTCCCCCTCTGCTCTGCTCTTGTGAGACCCCGGCTGGAGTGCTGTGGATAATTCTGGTGTCCCCAGCATAGGAAGGACATGGAGCAAGTCTTGCTCTGGAGCAAGTCTCACTCCTGGAGCAGGTCTAGAGGAGGGCCCTGAGGGGACTGGACCACCTGCCCTAAAAAGACAGGCTGAGAAAGTTGTGGGTGCCCAGCCCAGGGAAGAGAAAGTTGTGTGGAGACCTCACAGCAACCTTCCATTATCTGGTAGGGGCGTGCAGGGAAGCTGGAGAGGGAGTCTGTCAGGAACTGTGGTGAGAGGACAAGGAGGAGTGGGTACAAATTGAAAGAGGGGAAATTTAGATTAGAGATTAGGAAGAAATTCTTTGCTATAAGGATGAGAAGACACTGGAACAAGTTGCCCAGGGAGGTTGCAGATGCCCCAGCCCAAGCAGTGTTGAAGTCCAGGCTGGATAAGGCCTTGAGCAGCCTGGCCTAGTGGGGGATGTTCCTTGCCCATGGCAGGGAGGTTGGAACTAGATGGCATTGCCTTTGTAACCCAAACCATTCCATGATGCTGTTTTAGATTTCTGATTTCAGTATTCAGCTGAGCTTTTGTACTTCAATATATAATATTTCAGTACCTAAGATACTTGAATAGCATGTTTTTCCATTCCCTATTTTCATTTTCTGCTCTTTCAGTAATGCCTCCAAAAAAACCTGAAGCTTTCAAAATACATTCAAAAAGTTGAACTGATTAATTTCTTACTTGAAAGCAAAAGCTGAAGTCACATATGTCACAGAAAAAGTCCTGAAAGATACTTTTTTTTCTAATTTTAAATTCTGCAGTTAGATAACTTCTAAAAGTTGTATTTATGACAAAATAATGTGTTCTTTGTATTGTACCCTGCAAGAGATGATGGGAACTTACAGCAGTGGCAACATTAGATTTTTTTTCATCTGTTACATGGTAAACCTCTGCAGCTCTATAGTGTGATATTAAAAACAGGCAATTAGAATTTATTCACAGAATATATGAACTATTTGTTCACATAGTCAATAGCTTGAGCTGCAGTGGAAAAAAAATACTGAGGAGAAACCTAGGATTATTTATCAGGAAGTTATAAATACTTTGTTACACTTAAAAAATTTCACATGTCAATAGTGAACTGTCTGCTATCATTTTGAAAATTTTCATTATTCGATGAAAAATTAAGTTTTTCTACCTAGCCTTTGACATTGAACAGTACCTTGTTAGTTGGGTACACCAGGCATATAGCCTTATACTTGACAAGAAACAAATGGATTTCCTACGTCATTAACCTGTGAATTCTGTAATTTCCTCACATCAATGTTACTGTTAGAGGACATGGTAGTTCTCGTACAATTCCAAGGAATTTGATTGTAATACACTTCAGATACATCTAAATACCTATAAGAAATTTTTGTGCAGTTTTAAGGAATTTAATTTATTTGGGATTTAATTACTCACTTTTCAGTTACAGAAATATTTTGATAACCTCAATACTTGAGGTATCATTGCTGAAAGGGAAAAATGTGCATTTCTTTATTTCTTTAACTAAGTCTGTATGTAAATGGAAAACTAATATACTCTTGGCAGTAGATTAGGGAAGCTATTCTATGAGGAGGCTTTTATTTTAAATTATTAATGAATCATGGAATATTTGCCTTACTGAGAACGAGTGATTGCATGTGTGAGTAGCGTAATACCAAAGCAGGTCTAAGGCTGTTGCCACCTTCTGAAATTCTCTTCTAGATATTGCTGTAATATTTCTATTTCCACTGTTGCCTCAAAACACTCTGGGGTGAATAGTCATACAAAGCTTCCTAAGGACTGCACTTCTGAGGAAACTCTAGCAAGGTTTATGTAGAGATTGAAGTCTTGCTTGATTAAGCTGCCTTGCTGCCGTGTTTCCCGGGTATGCCTTCACAGTTTGCTGACTAACTTCTACAGTAAGGCTTAAGGTAAAAGGCAAGACCCTTGCTTGTTTGCATTGTTTGCAGTGAGTACTTTAAGAAATTTTGTATGCTGTTTGTTTTCCTGAAGAAACTATTCCTTGTTTTGAATTAGCAGGGCAAAATAAGAGCAGATTTAACAAGCAGTCTCAAAAATGAATCTGTATCTATGATTCTTAGTTCATATACACAATATTGTGAATTTTTTTGGGAGTTTAAAACAATGAACATATAGCTGCTTTTTTTTAGGAGCTTCTTTGAAGAAAAGGAGGTTTCATCATTTCAGTAGTTAAATAGGGAACTACTGTTTCGGAAGGGTTTGATTCAGGATCCTCCTTCCACATCCAGCAGTTAAGGAAAACTTCTTAGAGTAAAGAAGAGGTGGCCGCATGACATTTGACGTACACTTTTTTTCTGGTATTTCACATTTTTCATGCATGCACATATACCTATATGTATTTTTGTAGACCACAATAAATGTATGCATGTATGTATGTGCACATCCATATATCTATATACATAGATAACTTGCATGGTAGATTTTAATTATTTCTTCTAGATAATCTTTAATGCATTTCAAATGTTTTCTTTGCAGAATTTGGAAAATGATTTAGCAGAGACAAGAGAACAAATAAAAAGTTTGCACAGTATATGCAATAACTTGTCATCTCAGGTAGCTGTGAAACAGGAAGAACTTTTCCAAAAGGATTTTGATGTGATCAGAGCTAAGTAAGTATTTAATAATAACTTTAATTAAAATCTGAACGCTTTCCAAGAGACTTTGTCCACTTACGAAGCAGTATCATGCATTCGAGATATTTTTGTGCAACAGTGTATTTTACCATTCTGTTCCACAAGATGTAAGGCTTTTGGAAGTCTACCAGTTTATGTAAACTCTTTCTGATACATTTTGACTCTTGGTTTATCTTACCAGTTTTTGGGTAGTGATAGCCTTAAAAAATTACACTTTGGTAATTAGCCTTGGGTCAGAGAACTACCAATCTCTACTGAAAGTTACAAAATAACAATATGATAAGTGACATAAACATTAATTAGAGAGGCTAAACAGCCTAAACTTGAAAAAGCTTTAAGCTTAAATTTAACTTTTTAATTATAGTCAAATCTGACAAATCAGCAAAAGTCTACATAGACCTGTGCTAAAGGTTTAAAGTGCAGTGATTTGAGCTTTATCTTAGGTCTCACACAATATTTCTTTACTCTGAATCTGTAAGATTAGTGGTGCAATTTTTTTGTCTTGGAAAAGAAGTAAAGGACAGAATGAATTACATTAATTTAATATTCTGCTGAATTCCCCAGAATGAAGGTAATGTCAGAAGATAATTGGTAACTTTAAATGGATTGTCAAGATATTGTCCATTTTTTACTTCTTAGTTTCAGAGGCATACACAGTGTTTTACTTCCATGTTAGATAAATAATATTCCCTTCAATATTCCTTCAAATTGTGGTTTTGCCTGAAGAGCTGCAGTTGGGAAGTAGAAATCATTGGTATGGATACTTCTCTTTACTTTCCAAGCACAAATAACCTTTCTTTCATTAGGTAGTCAGAATCTAAGTGTTTTTTGGAAAAAGATACAAAACCCGGGAAATACAGTTTTTGGTGCATCTGACCTAAATTGTCATCTTGTTAAAATCTTTATGAGAAAAAAATGATGTACTGTTTTTTTCATGTTTAAAAGGAGTAATACCAGTTGGGTTTTAAAAAGGCAATAAAACTGGGTGAGCTTACTGAGAAATAGTGTTGAAAGAGGCAATCAGTGGAATTTGTGAAATTCAACAGTGGATTAATAGAATTTATCTCCTGAAATTACTCTCAGAAAAATACATATGTGTGAGGACTACAGACAGCAAAACCGGCATTTTAGAATCAAGTAATCAAGTTTGCAAAATTATTCCTTGCTGGTTGCAGCTTAGGATGTTGCAGTCTGACTTGGCCAAATCATTGAACTTCAAATTTATCAAAGTGTATTCTTTGCTGTTTGTTTGAAAACAACCTCTTAGAATTTGGCACAAGCATCTCATTAAAATATGGAATTAAAATAAGGACATTTTTGAACATGAGGTCTGTACATGAGGTAAAAAAGAGGTACAGCATGCATATTTTAAAATGAGCTCTTTTTCTGTGTTTTTCCACATAACCAATTTTTTAAATTTATGGAAAACAGTTTGGTAAACCAATGATATGGGGGGGGTTTGTGTGCTTTAATATTTTCCTTCCTGGATACTCAGTGGTAATTGCAATGAATAATAGTAGTTTTTGATATCACTGTGAGTTGCGCTTCACATGTTCTATGTGTACATGTTTGATCAGTGCCGTTACAATTCAGTGTCTGCTAATTTCTGTCTCCTAATCTTTCTCAATGAACTTCAGCTACAAGTTTCTTGTTGACATTTCTATTATGAAGAAAGATTTAAGCTAAGTGGCTTATATTACATAAAATTCACAGTTTCAGTAGTTAGCAATACATTCTAAGAACTGCAAATATTCTGTGTTTCTGTAGTACAGAATTGTGAATTTTCTCCGTGTCTTCCTGAGATATCACTATGTAAACTACTTTTCTGTTGTTTCCTCAATTAAAAAAAATAGTCAGAATTATACAAGTCTTTGTAAACAAAAGACAAACTCTTATTTAAGTTAAAGTAACAACTCCACAGTTAAAGGAAAAAAATCGCAGAAGAAAATGAAGTCTTTCCATATTATTATCTTTCTAGGCCAAAGTCTTAGAACTGCGTTGACTTTATAATTAAAGTATTTAATTTTTCCTTTTTTTGGTAACTGATTTTTTCTAAAATTCCTGTTTAAAATTTTAAAATTTAGTCTTGTAAAAGTATCACATTGAATGCTTGTTTTTCATTTGACGCTGGCAGAAAGTTCTTTGGTAAATAGTGTGGAGAATACTCCATCCTCCTTACTAACTTCAGTTTCCCGTCACCAATTACAAACTTTTAGAGCCGAAAAAGATGATCTGACTTGGAAATGCCTATGTTCTCCCCATTGCTCTGTCTCCTTATTTGCTGCCTTCTTACCTTCCCTACCCCCCCTTTCTGTGAAAACAGGGCAGGAACACAATTGTAATTGTTAAAAACAAACTCTGGAAGAAGAAAAAGGCAACTGGCTTTGTTCATTTGTTGTCTTCTTTCATATGCCGCATAGATGGATTCAGAAAAATACACTTTTGTGCTGACACCTTGGTAATACTGTCCGAAATTTTTACACTAGGTGCTAAAGTAAATGGGAAGAGGAGATCTCCAAGGGAATACGTGCATACTGGGCTAGTGGTCTGTTGTGCATATCTGTTAGTTTGTTAGCAAGAGTATTTTTTAGTTTAATAGTAGATGTGTCTGTAGACATCAAGAGAATTGTTTTCTTCTGCAAATTAGCAGAGACCAAACTCTCTCCAAAAGAAATACTCCAGTCTAGCGCTGGTCATACAGAATAAGAGGTGTTTTTGAAAATACTGCCATGTGCCAGTATTAGTCTGCCACATACTTTTGAGGTGTGGAAGATAAATTTTCTAGGACCAGTGAACCCACAGTATTTACAGGATCCATCCTACATAGTAAATGTCTTCAAGAAGCCACTACATTACTTTTTTGACTTAATTTTTTTAAAGCACTCAACCTCACTGGGTTTGATTTCAAACTTCTGAATTACCTGTGAAATGCATTTTCTTATATTTTTTATTTTTATATTATATTATATTTTTCATGTTTGCATTCAGTACAGATTTTCTGGATCTCTTTAAAGTCCCTGGCAACCTTTCCATTTTCATGTTCTCAAACTTGGCAATTTTTGCTTTAAAATTATGCTAAATACCAGGCTCCAGAGCTCTGTGGTCTGACAGAGAGCTCCGGTGCATCTCTGAACATCAAACTGGAGGGTTTTGCTTGATTCACCGAGGCTTGAGCCTTGCTCTCACAGGTATCCAGGAAATATTAAACAGTTTGCAAATACAGTAAAATCTATTCTAAAATGAATTTGACTTTCCTGCCCCTGTGTTCTTAGTGGAAACGTGGGCCATGACTTCATTGCTTTGATTCATATCTAGTCCAAATCTTTCTCTGATATTTGCCAACCAATTTTTGTAATAATATTGCTATTTTTATTCCCCCACCCCATGTGCCCCTACCTTGCCCTGCACCCCTTCTAATGCAGTTGCTTTTAATTTGTGTGCTGTAAATTATGAGGCAATCAGATTTTCACTCTGATCTTATTTTGCCGCTCTTGGATTTTCAGGTTATTCTTTGCTGTGTGCTATAAACCATTTTGTAATATTTATGCCATTTCCATGAGAAGTCATAAATTATAGGACCTGTGTGCTGTATAGGTCAGTGTGCTGTATTTTTAAACTACAGGTAATGGAATCTAGAGATTTCTTGAATTACCCAAAACTGTCTTACATTCCTTGGGCAGCTGAGGTGCTCAAAGTCCCAGTGTATTCACCAAAATTGCGGTGGTGAAACAAAGCTAAGAACATCACTTGAAGTGATGTGTGTGTTTTTAATTCTGTTTGGAGCACAGTTATATAACTTGTGGAATGACAACAGCTACTCATTTAATCTACATCTCCGGGAAGCCACAGGTCACTCTAAAACCATTGGTGGGGGCATACAAGGACATACAGAAGGAAATGTCAGATGTGAGCAACAGAGCTGTCTCTACCCTAAGCATAGTAATGATGCTTAAATATTGTTACTGGCAGGACAAGTTGTCAAATCCTTGAGTCTTGCTGCAGTCTGCTTTGTAGTGTCTTCATGTAGCGTCAACCTTGAAATGCAGAAAGCAAAGTCTACTAAGGGTAATGTTACAGCAGTCTCACTTCAGTGATTGAAATAATTTAGTAATGCTCTTCTGTTTTGACTTGAGAAAGACCTGACTCTTTTCCATAGCACACCCTTTCTTGTTGCTTGAAGAGTGCGGGTCACTGTTTGTAAATTTCTTCATTTCGCATTGTATTCATCTTGAGGTATGAGATTAGAGACAGAGACGTGGTTTTTTATTTCTCAGTATTATCTGCTGACTCTGTTGTTATATAGAGCTCTCAGTGTATAATAGTATGTTAGTTTATGGGAAGTGTGGAGGTGACAGAAAAAAGTAGACTTAGGTGTTTCAGTTCGGGTTTTAGCTGACAGTTTTGTTTCTCATTTACTGTTGCTGATGGTGACTTTTTTCTGTAAAATTGTGTTTCATTAGGGTGTATAGTATATTGAAACATTTTATCAATATGTGCTTATATTTGCATTTGTATATCTATATGTTTGTATGTGTGTAATCGTTCACATATAATTTATATATGTTATGAGTTGATGTATATGTTTTTATAAATCTGTATGTGTATACAGATGCCTATATACATATATGGGTATGTATAATGGCACTCTTATATTTTAATATACAAGACACATATTTTAAATGCCACTAATTACCTTTGTTACATTGAATTAGTAATTTTTGGTTATTTGTTCTGTTACATGCTCACCCGAGACTGTTAATTTTTCTGACGACTTGACATCCTTATCCTGCTGCAGAGACAGACAGGTGTCTGTCTTGTAGAGTGTTTATTTTTTGCTGCTTTGAGTAAGCATGTTAATAAATGTTTAGATCAGAAATTAATTTTTTATCTTGCAACAATTTTTCTGATTATCATGAGATTGATCTTGAATGCACTGAGAACATGGCGAGCAAATTAGTGACAGAATCATAGAGAATCACTGAATGCTTGAAACTGGCAGACACCTCAGATGAGGTTTTCTCGCTCTGGGGAGGCAGGGGAATCTCGAAAACCCCACAGAAAGTGATTCTTCCCGGGTGCCTACCACGCTGCTGTGAGCGGAGTGGATCCAGAGCGTGGGACCCAGGTTCGAGCTGGCTTCTCGAAGGCAGGATAATAGGAGCCTTGGTGAATAAAGGAAATGCAGTCTCTCAGCTTTTAGAATCTGGGGTTTATTGGTGGGACAGCGGGGAGGAGAAGGCGGCTGGGTCCGGGACGGAACGCGGGGGAGGATAGAGCTGGGTTCTGAAGAGCTGAGAGCGCCGAACGGAAGTGAACATGGGGTTAAGAGGGATGGAAAGATGGGAAGGGTCTTGAGAGGATAACCAGTAGGAGCACAGGGAATACAGAACTGACAGATAAACTGGGGAATAGGAGTGGAAGGCGGGCAGATACAGAACGTTAAAAACCAATAATAACACTGAGGGTAAAGAACTTTCTAGCTCTTAACTAAATATGGGATAAAGAGGAGGAGAACTTCAGAAGCCAATACCTCTGATTCCTGACCCATATTCATGGGGCTAGCCTCAAAACTTGTCGGGGACACAATTTTCTGTCACCCTAACCAGAAAGGTTCTTCAAACCCAGGGGGGTTTGCTGGTTATTTCAGACTCCAAGCTCACCTGAGTAGATCTCACTGCTACACACCTCTGGGTATTGTGTAGTGTCCTAGGTTGCAATATAGATGTATTTAAGTATTCTATTACCACCAGCTGTGGGCCGTTAGCTGCTATCACCTGCTAATGACCCACTCCGGATGACAGGCAATGGGCCATCAGGGACCCACCGTGTGACTCATGGACTTATCTCATTGTGGGATGCTCTGCCCAGGAGGGAGGAGCCACGTGTTCCCATCTGGATATAACCTGGCCCTGGAACTGCCTGAGCTAGCCCTGTCTACTGGGTTCCCAGAGGACAAGAGCTACCACTGGATCTTCAGCTGGAGACTAGACCTTCACAGGATCACCGCTTCAACTGGACTACTTCAGTTGGACTGCTACTGCCACCCTAACAGGGTGTTAGGTTGTATCTGACTTTGTCAGTGCTTTTCCTTGTATTATTTCACTTATTTTTTTTAATTTCAATCTTGACTTGCAATCTCCCACTGGTTTGTTTTCAAACCAATGCATGTAGTCCCACTCCTCTAGCAGGTCCAGCCCTCTGCTCCAGCAGGCTGCCCTGTAATGTGTCAAATCTGAATATGTCCAAGAATAGAGACTCTGCAACCTCTCTGAGTAGGCTCTTCCAGTGTTTGGCCACTTCTAATGGATTAAAATATTTTTGTCATGTTTAGCTGGAGTTTAATCTGCTTTTTTATTGATGCTCATTGTGTCTTTTCCTGTCATTGAGCACCACTTAAAAGAGTCTGTCTTCATCTTCTTTCTAGATTCCCATCAGGTGTTTGTAGATGTTGATGCATATCACTGAACTTTCCTTCTCCAGGCTGAGCAGACACAGCTTTCCCAGCCTCTTAAGGGTATAACTTAAGGGTATAACTGGAAGTCTGATAAAGTCAACAAAAAAGATTCCCATTGACCTTAATACACTTTGTGGGCAGACCATTAAAGAGCACATAATACTGCATTCTCAGGTGACAGACACAGATAACTGCACTGATGTTTGCATGCAAATTAAAGAGTGGCAATATAGCGGACTGGTCTTGAGGATGTTTTTCCCTTCCACAACAAAATGAAGATCTGAGTGGCGAACCTGTGCAAAATTAATATAATATATGTTTTAACTGCAGTGAAAATATGTGTCATTTTCCACTATATACACACAGTCAAGGATATTAAACAAGTGCTTGTTTGGAAGCCTGTTGTACAGCTGTCAGAAAGTGCTAGTATATCACTGTGCCCTAATTTCTGCTGCTGTGCCTCTGAACAGAACTAAATTAGTACATATGCAATACGTGCTGCCAGTTCCACTTTGGTTTTCTTACATCAAGAGTACTTGATGTACTTCTGCCCTTGTTAACTTTGGGTAGCTACTTTACAATTCATTCAGAATAGTGGGACTTAGTGTTAAGTCTTAGTTGGCATGGTTAGCATGTCCTTAAGTGTTACCCTGTGTTGCTCTGTTAACAGGCTTTCTGAAATGGTGCTTTTTAACAGAATTAAATTGACTGTCATATCGTACATGTAATTTGAAGTCCTGTATAATTATTCAGATGGATTTATATTGAATAATCATACTAATTAGTGGCATAGGTTTTAAAAAAAGATTTTTGGGAACTTCAGTTAAAATTGTTCATTTGTCATTCCGTATTTTCCCTGGAAAGAACTAATAAGATTGGTATTGCTGCTTACCTTTTGTACACTAATCTTTGCCTGGACATCTCCAGCAGTATTACAAAAATGCAATGATAACTTCTGCTGTTAATGATAATTCTAGGCACAGAAATGTTACATATATGTTGGAGATTACAGAGAATTCTTTGAGGAAGTAAGGAAGAAAATTGGAGTGCTAAATTCATATTTTAATATCTGTTTGTAATACTAGTATGAAATGTGCTTGTGAATTAAAAGGCAGTTAAAGAGAAAATACATAAATAGGGATTAATGGAATAATCTGAACTTTTAATATATATTGCAGAAAATATTCAAAGTGTTAATTACTGTTTATAATAAGTTTTACTGTACTTTGATCTTAATTTAGAAAATCCATCAGCAGTACAGTAAAATTATCAAGAAAGCTGATTTTACTAGATCTATCCTATGGTTGCATTATAACATCATTCCTCTTACTGTCTTGATAGGGCTTTTATTATGTCATATAATATGCACCAAAGTTTTTGCTTACTTTGTTTATGGTTGTTGCAGTATGTCATACCTACAGACAAAAGGTAATTTTTCACCAAACATACCTCATGTGTCTAGGGAGTAGATGCATTTCAGAAAAAAAGCTTGCTTCACACATACTCTGCAAGTTCAAGAAAATCTTGTCTTTTTCTGATTGTTCTAGGTAAAAAAAAATTAAACTTATTTACAGTTGATGTGTTTTATATATTTTACATTTTGATACTGCTAAAGAGTTAACTGAATATTGATAAGAGAACTATGCAGTAGTGAAAATTCATTTATTTTAGAGCAGTTAAAGCACTAGAGGAAAATTGAAAGGCATTCCATTTTGAAAGTTAACTGTATTGTAGATATTTGTCAAAAATACATGATAAATATTTTATATGTAACTTACAGTGTTTGTAAGGCAATTGACAGAGAAATAAATGAAAATAGGAAGCTCATTATCTACAGTAAAATTATTTGCATACAATTTTTTAACAGGGATCATGGTTCTTTCTCCTAATTTCTCTTTGTTGCTTGTTTTGCACAGGAAGGAGCTAGAGGAGCAGCAGGATCTTCACAGACAAAACATTGAATATACAACACAGCAGGCTAAGCTGATGAAGGAGCTACAGGCTCTCAATGCTGATACACAAAAAGTACTGCAAGACCAAGAATGTGCTCACACAGCTAAAACATCATATCATAAAGTATGCTATTCTACTTTGTAGTCATAGGGTTCATTTTAATAGCAATATATACAGTATCAATGGACAGAGTAATCAAAGCACTTTGTATTCTTTAGATCTCTGGCTTTTTATTATTGCCAAAATACAGGTGAGCATCAGAGTTTATTGGCCTAATTGCATATTGGTACATATGGCCCCTTGCATACATTGAACTGATGAGCCTTAGAAATTAACAGGATGGAATTTCCAAGCATATAAATTTATCTAATCTGGTGTTAACTGTGTTTTTCTTCTTCCTCTTCTGGAGGACAGGAGCTTTGAATTACAAAATTCTCTGAATTATTTTTCATAGTTTAGGGGACAATATAATTTTTACTTGCAAACAAAGTATTAGTGTGGATCACAAAGAATTTTAGTGGTTGAAGATACAAAATTTTAGTGGTTGAAGATACAATTTTTATGCTCCATAAAAATTAACTGGAAAATTTGTTGCTATAATATCTTTTAAAATGGTTAACTAGTTTATAAAGTTGGAGCAATATGTACACTTGCAGAACAGTTTCATATTTTTGGTGAATGTCAGAGAAAATGTTAGCCCTAACAGGCTGTCACACATGCATTGGTCAGAACTTCTTTTAGGTTTACAAAATTATATGTGGTTTTCAATCAGTAAGAAATACAGAATATATGTTTGCTTCCTTTTTAGAAAGATTTAGAAGGAAGACAAGGAAGAATTTGTATAAACAACTTTCATACACCTTCTGCTGTCTTTGAACTACTTTTTTAAATTATGTGTTGCCAGTGCTTTTTTTGGCAAAAATTTTTCTTCCCCTTATCGTCTTACTTTGAGTGTGCAGTTTGTGGTTAAATTGTGAAACTAGGCCTGAGTCAAGCCAGAATCAGTAATAGCTTTCTAAAGATGTATTCGGTTAGCATTTTATAGCTCACAGTGCCCAGCTCATTCTTGTCTACTTGACACTGCACCATGTGATTCAGTTTGCTAAGGTAATCATAAATTTTGTGAAGTACCAGCATAAAGAGCTACTGTATGTAAAAAAGAGGGGCAAAAGTCCCAAACAGCCTAAAAAACTCAACAGTTTATTTTACTGCAGTGATGATAGATATTAAATCTCTTATACATTGCAATAGTACCCCAGTCAAGCTACAGGTAGACTTTCCATCCAAATTGTTCAGAACATGTACAAGGCAGGGGAATTTATCTGTCTGGGGCAAGACAAAGTAAATTATAGAAAGAAAAAAAAGAGAATATAGGTTTTAGGAGTTGCTGTTTTTTTTGTTTTTTCATTCTCCAGTCAGTGCTTTTGAAGGTGTCAAATAGATCCTTTGAGTCACTCAAAAAAAATAAAAGTGGCAAAAGTGAAGACTATATTAAGTGTCTTCACTGGTGCCTATAAAACTGTATTCTTCCAGACAAGTTCTACAACAATACAATATGAAAGAAAACAAAACTAGGTTTTCATGAGAGTGTTTTAAAGCATGACAGAACTCTTGATAAAGGTTACTTTACCTTGCACAGTAGTCCTTTTGCCAGTATTTTTTCAACTTGGGAGAGTTTGACCTGGCCTATGAAAAATAGTTGCTTAAGTAATATGTAAAATTGATGGGTGTATTGATATAGCTATAAGGTCAACCTGCATCTAATCTGGACTTGGTTCAGTATTCAGGATTGCTTCAGAAAGCTACTTCACAGTTCTTAGTCTGTCTTAGGCAGAACTGAAAGCTTCAGCCTATCTTACCTTATGACAAGGGTGGTTTAGAAGATAAGCTCTAATTTTTGGTAGATGCCAAATAGTTCCAACTTATGGATGACCCTAAAATTTGCTGGTTTGGAGGTGTTAAATTCAATATTTTTTCAACACGGAGGAGTAAGGTTTGCCTCTTAAACCAGCAAAAGCCAACTCAGATATGCTGAAAAATTACTGTTGTGGAACGGCTAACTTTTCTTTTTGTAGAATATTGAGCCTGAAAAAATGTGAAAAAAAAAGTTGAAAAAGGAGTAAGTGAAGTTCACTAAGTCAGAGTGGAATACAGCTAATGTTTGTGGCAAGTTGAATTGAGAGAACGTTGTAAGGGAACAGGAATTCCTTTATTATGACAGTCTTACTTTGTATTTCTGATCAGAACTGTATAAAACAGCCAACCATAATTACTTCAAAGTAATGTGGATTTTTTGACTCACAAGATATGCAACCCTACCAAAGTCACAGCAGGCTTTTGGAAAACTCAGCATCTATAGAAATAATACAAACATCTATTTTTTCTGTTGAATGAGAGAGGCACAAACTATTGCAGACAAATCTGTGTTCTGTTTGTCTTCCCTTCATTAATAATATGCAGGCTGCAACAGCTAGATAAGAATGTGTCAGCTATTCCATAAATACAGTCACAAAGGAATATTTTCCTACTTCTTCAAATGGCATTGAGCCTATCAGCGTGTACATCCTATGATATATTGTCCCTTACAGCAAGATCAATGACCTCTCTGTTAGTGGTCAGATAGGCACATGTGCTATAGCTCAGGCAGTATGGTTGGCTCACGTATTCAAAGTTCATGTTAACAGTCTACCATTGTGTAGAACAGATCTTTGTGCTGATGTTAATGTGTAGTATGAAACAGTAGACTGAAAAAAGAAAAAACATTTCTGATAAACCTGAGGTCATAAACTTACATTGGATTATGTGTAAATCCACTGAGGACCACAAATTCTCTTTCAAGTCTAGCTGTAGTGAGCAGCATGTAAAGATCTGTAATCTGTTTTATCGAGTTGAGTTGCTTTGACATGCCTTTTTTTCTCCAAGTACAAATTATAAGAATGCTATGTTCTACAGTAACTCCTTTACATTAGAACTTTTATGGAGACAAATTGATATCTATTTCATATTGCAGCTGTAGTTCATATACTCAAGGATAGAGAATATTTTTCTAAAATGTGTAGCATCTGCTTTAGTGGTCCCAAATGCTCTGGGGACTTCATTCCTATGCTGGATTTAATGAGACTCAGTAGATTTGTCCTCACCAACAATTTCAAGGTGGAGAGATTTCAATCAATACTAGGGATAATAAGACAAGAAGAGATTCTGAAGTCCTTTGCCAGCTTATCACAATTTTGTGAAATTTAAGGCCTTTGTTTTTATAATGCAGTACTTCTGCTTGCTCTGATGTGGCCTTTAGGATCCATTTTAATCATACTGATTAAAAGTCTTTCAGTGGAAGGCCTTTTTAGTGGAGTGGAAATACCATTATCATTCAACAGGAAATGGTAATTCATGTCCTGTAACTCAGCTCTCAAATAGAAAATACTATGAATAATGGTATAGCGCATGTCTGTGGATGAAGAAAACCATTGCTCAGTAGTTACATTTTTGGTGTAACTAGAAAGCACAGTAAGTGTTTTCAGTTATGAGTCATTGCAGAAATCTGCATCAAGTGCATCAGCAAGTAGATAAAAATAGGAACGTGCCAGATACATTTTCAAATGTTAATTTTGTACCTGCATTTGCCTCTACTAGTCCTTTTCCTGGCATCTTGCTCTCCTTCAAGTCTGAGACATTGTAATCAGAATTGTAATCAAGTTACTGTGTTTACCATAATAAGGTTAAGTTTTGCACTTCCAGTATTTTTTCTAAGTGCAGCAACCTTTCAGCATAGTTAAATATAAATGTGTTTATGTAAGCAGTATTAAATCCTAAAAATAAAAACTAAACTCATATAGATCTGTAAATAGTAGTGACAGTATAGGTTCCCAAACAAATTGGAATGAAAAGCCTGAATTCTTTCACACATGATAAGGCAGGGGAGAAACTATATGTATAGTCAAATATGCTGTAGCCCACATAAGTAGTAAGTGAATTGTCATTTTCATGTCTACTTTGGGAGAGTTTTGAGGATCTCAGATCTTCAACAGATTCGCACACTTTAGTTCAAGTTCAGATACTGTCTTCTACAGTTGGAAGGTGTATTAATTAAGGTAGTCTTTGTTTCTTGTATGCCAAAACATCAGTACACTTGGTCGCATTCTAGCAAGTAGATTTTGAAATCAGATGTACCTGTAGGTTAAAGTTGAAGAAACCCTGGGTACGCTTTGTTCTCTTAGGTTAATATTAGATTGTGCAGTCACAGGTGATGATTTTCATGCTTGGACAATCCTGTACTGATATTCTTAGAGCACAGTAGTTCCTTTGTCTAATGGTGTAGATTGATATCTGCAGAATATTCAAGTATTTGGGGTAGGGGGGAAGTGAATATAAATAAAATAAAACAAAATATCATGAATGTGCAATGTATAGTCTGTCTGGACTGCCACTTCACCTTCGCCTTAGAGTTTCTTCAGCTGATTTCTGCCCTTCTTTATTTCAAGTTCTCATAAAAAGCATGGGTTGTAACCTGGATTTCTGTGATGATGGTGTAGTAGTTTCCAGGATAGTTTTACTGCATCTTAATTTACGCTAACTTTTTAAAATTTATGTCATTACTATACGTTCAACTTTATGTTTGGGTTCATAAACAATTGGACGTGGCATTTAGTGCTATGGTTTAGTTGACATGATGGTTTTAGTCAGAGGTTGAACTTGATAATCTTGGAGGTCTTTCCCAATAAATAGCATGGGCTGATTATTTAGTTTTACTAATTTTTTTAAAATTTTTTAGCTTTCCTTGGTCTGACCGAAGATAAGTTTGCCACCACACATATTCAGTGTATGTCAGTACTTCCTCATCCCACCATTATCAGGCTGTGAAATACTTTCTACTACATGAGAGCAGGCATTAGACTACCATCTTTTGGTTCTGGAAGTCCTGACTTTGGTTTGGCATTTTTTAGTTACTCGATTGCATTATGTTTTCTGTTTTAAGTAACTCTTCACAGCTGTATCAAGGAAGTGTTTTCTGGTGAAATCAGGTTAATCAATACAGGAAATGGTAAGAATAGCTGAGAAATATGAAATAACCTTTTTTATAATTCAGCTAAATTACTCACACTTCATGGCAGATGAAGAATGCTTTTGTGTAATATAGACTGAATTTATTACAGTGTACTGTTTTCTGATACATTTAATCTTTTCTCATTTCTTTTCAAGTATCTTCAACCTGTAACAATCTATGCTGCCCGATAGAGAAAGGTCAGCTATAACCTGTTGAGAAGATAGTATGGAAGTACAGTCTGTCAACAATTTTTGCAGAGCAGTTGTGTGTTGCTTGCTGGTGCTTTTTTTTTTTTTCCACTGTCAAATGTTATAAGATGTTGTAAGGAATTTTTTAAAATATTTTCCTTTTTATTTCTATCTCATAAATGTAATTTATTTTTAGAACTTTTCTTGGGGATTGAGAAGTTTACTGGGTAAACTCATGTCCTATTGGCATTCAAGTAAGGTATAACCATTCACATACATACAGTCAAGATTCCACTGGTTTTTTGTGTGAAGTTTGCTAGTTCTGAGAAAAATGATATACAGTGGGTTTTTTTTTTCTTCTGGATAGTCTGTGCAATGTTCTGTCTCTAGTCCTCTGATCTCCATTATACATCTTGTTTCTCTACAGCTGTCTTTATTAATGGTAGACCTGTTTCATCATGCTGTGCAATTTTCTGAATATTTTGAAATGTGCTTACTGCAATATGATTAGATGGCATGCCTCTTCTAAAAGCAAGTCAGAAATGAGCAGTAAACCCAAAATAATCCAGTGTAAACATTAAGCATTTATTTGATGTACAAAACAATGAAACAAAAGGTGGTGAGCCAAATGGAAACTTGGAATCTGTTCCAGCTATCTGTGTTATTTTCTAACAAATAATTTTTATTTTCAAATTTCCTAATGTTAAATTCCTTAAAAAAAGGAATCTGAGTCCTATTGAATGGTACTCGGTGTTGTGTAAAAAAGTATATAAACATTAGTTTAAAAAGATGAATAGTGTGAATATAGTTTTTACACATATATTTAGCTGCACTTGAATGTGTTTTTGTTAGTGCTGTTTTCAAAGCAGGAAAGGTTGGAAAAGTTTATGCAAGTCAAAAGACATGCTATTTGTCTTGTCCTGACAAATGCTGACTACCAAAAAAACCCATTAGCTACATTAGGGGATGTGGCTGCCAACTAGGAAAAAACATCATATTTTTGATGTTCTCCATTCATCTTACTAGGATGCTACCTTTCAGATACTATAATTACAACCACTTAAGTACTGCTAGTCATAAAACCAGCAAATTGTCATACCAGTATGATCTAGCTAATGAGCTTATATAGTTATAGCTGGAAGTAACTGTGTCTTGATGTTCCATTCATTTGGAAGGACATTATATAAAAATGCATAGTTTTGATAAATGAACTGTTTATTTTCCTGTGAGATACTTATTTCCGTAAGAAATTGGCTAATCTTGAACTTGCACTTCTAGAGATGATGCACTTCTAGAGATGATGTAAGCATTCTTAAATATAAATAAAAAGAAAAATTTGGTAGGCACACAAATTTCAATGCAAATGTTTAATGACTTGGACTCTTTTGAAATATCAATCTGTCTGGACTCTGAATTAATTTTGCCTGAGAGACATGATCTCTGATCTGCCTTGGAAATAAGCAAGAAGTAATTCGCTTTGTCCTAAGTGAATTTTGAGAGCCCATGGGACTAGAAAATGATGGGAAGAAGGAAAGGCTGATTATTGTTTCCAAATTTCTCACAAAATGTTAGGTAGTTTCCCAGTCTAAAAGTTGTGATTGTTTTTCAGAGGCTTTAACTCCTGAGTGATACAAACAAGTGAAAGGAAGAAAGAATTGTATAATTTAAATAAAATTGACAACACAAAGAGTAAAATGTAGAGTCATTCTTGCATTCTGCTGTAATGAGTACCCTAAATTTGTTAACATCCAGTCTTTCTCTGGTTTGAAAGGCTGGAGTATGCCTTTTGGGAATGTATCATAATGCTCATTTTTGGCTGGATTTTGATTACAGCTAAATTTTCCATTACCAACTTTGCCATGCTGTATAAATTTTAGTAGGGCAATGATTGTTGTGTTGGTTGCACAACTGGGGTTTCTGGAGGGCAAAAAACAGCGATTACCTTCTCTGACATGTTAGATAACCAGAATTCTGGTAATTTGTGACATTCTGAAGTCAAATGTGATTAAGAGGAGCTTTCTAACTCATTCTACTGTCTCTTGACTGCAGCATCAATGCAGAATACAATGGATTTGGAATAGAAGCTTAGTTAACAAGACACCAAAGCACTGGGGACACCTACTAGTTTTCCTATTACTATTTATAAGTAATCCTTCCTGAAAGAAGAAGTTGGTGTAAGTGTGGTTTTATTTCTGCTGTGAAATACTGATTTTTAGAGCATGTTTAGATTAATACCTTGCTGAAAGCTCATCCCATGGGACATACTAACAGTCTGTCGACGCACTAATGTATCTTCATCAGAGACTGAGTAGCTATGAGGATCATACATTAGTGTTGCATGTGATAGACTTTTTCCTGGATTTGAACTTTTCTAGCTGTTCAGATTACATTGCAGTCAGGGAAAAAGGAGGTTTTTTTATTGTTGGCTTTATTAGCAAGAAGATATCTGTTTTCTTCCATTAAACGTATAATACGCCTTTTTAAAATACTGTAATCTTTATTTAGTCAATGTGGGACTTGTTTAGGTGAGAACAAACTTTTGCTTCATTTTATTTTTACTATTCTAGTAATGTGTGTGGTCAAAAATTAAAATCTGCTTTACAGATAATTTCTATTTGCATCTTACTATGAGTGCATTTATTTGTACAGTTAGTATACCATAACTATTACCTATGTGATCAATAAATATTTAAATATGTTTACTGAACTGAAGCAGTAGTTTCTGTGTTGACTCCTACTTTTTATATGTGTGCAGACACCAAAGACAATGCCACCAAGAGGTGTTACTTGATCAAAGAACAGTAATTAACAGGCATGTAAAAGTTTCTATTTGTAATTGTAGCATTTGACCAGTAAATGCATTCTACCTAATATAGAATTCACTTGCACTTTTATAATAGTATCATTATTTCTCATTATGAAGTTTTTAAAAGTAGTCAGAAGATACCAGTAAAACAATGGAAGTACACAGATTGCACATAGATGTGATTTAAGATTATTAGACAAAAAAAAGAAGCAGGTTTTAAACTAAAATAAAAAATTTCACATCAGAAATACCTAAAGAAAATCTTTCAAGACTGCACCCATTATTGCCATGCAAAAATCCATTGAGATGTATTTTCAGAGTATGACTTACTGGTTTTTAACAGTAGTTTTTCAGTGATTTCAGTTTATTGGGCTTATGGAGTGGAGTCTCTACTGATTTTGACTGAAATATAAATAGTTAAGGAACTTATCTGGACAAGGTAACTATAGTTTATTTTAGCAGCTCTAAATTTAGTCCAGTATACTTCTTACTGCAATGTGAATATTTGAAGTCCATGTTTGAGGCTTAATTTTCTGTCTTGGCAATGATACAGCATAAAAAAGGGCAGATATCCCATTATAAGTGTGGTGCTGTGAATTTCATTTTACAGTTTTTGATCATTTCAGTTGCTGAAACAAATTCCTCACAAAATGCTTTTTACATTACAATTCAGCTTTATGTTAGAAGACTTACTAATTTAATTTATTTCCAATAAAAATCCTCAGTCTTGCAGCCCCTTTGGGTCAAAACTTGACAGAATTGTCTTCTGGTTTTTTGAAATACTCAGTTTATGAAAAAAAAAACCCTTAAATCATTACAAAGATTTCAAAATGTAATTTTTAGAGCAACTAACAAATATTGTAGTAAAAATGTATTTGTGGACAAGATGGAAAGAAATCATTGTGAATATTATTGCTGTGTAGCACTGAAACCCACTGAGGAATGCAAAAGATTTATCAGTGTATGCTTGAAGGCTGGGGCTTTGGAGAAAGTAATATGGAACTGAAATTGACCAATTTACGTGACACAATGTGCTGAGTAAATAATTAGGCTTTAATGATGGAAAATACCAATAACATTTTTCAAATGGTTGTAATCCTCTAACTGCAAACTGTCTCTTATTTTGAGATTATTACACTTATAATAAAGACAGGTATAAATTACCACTTGCAAAATTGAATTTGTTCCATGCTTAAATAGGTAATAGAAAAGTAACGGTATTTTTTAACGTTTGAAATAAATAGGTAAGTATAATTTTAACTTTACATTTGCAACACATGGGATCTTCAATATTAATGATGTAATTTTAATTTTTGTTACATTTTTAATACCAAATTAATGACAGCTAAACACTTTAAACACATTTAACACATTACAGCTAAACACTCTAAAAAAGACTAGTACAAGCATGTGTCTGATTGTTTCTTAGTCAGAGAAACAGTAATAATTTGTTACTTTCCAAATGTGTTTTCTTATACTAATATGTTGTGAGGCTGTATTTGCAGTGTTTTGTATACATGTCTTTTAAACAAGATGCAAAGGAGAAAATACAGGTCTTTTTTTAAGTATTATTTTCTAAAGGTCTGTAAAGTCTTTGAACTGCGCAGCTTCTGAAGTAATGCACATACAAAGGACTGTGTACTGTGTGGTTCTTGGCCTCAGAAAAGCTGTGTGGAGTTATAACTTGTCTAATAAAATCTGTGAAGTCATTGTTGCTGTTGGGATCACAGTATACTAGTATTTGATCACCATAAAATGAAATTTCAGTTATATCTGGGTGTGTTTTACTATGACAATTTGGGACTTCACCTGCAATGTTGTATGTGTGCCAGGATGCAGGTATGTGTTGTCTATAAAACAAGGAACAGTGTTTTTGTGCAGCTTTTGAAATTACTTTTAGAAAAAGGAAAGAAATGCAGTGTACTTTAGGAATTAGTAGAAGTTTTGAAAAGTAATTTACATCCTGTTCTAGGGTCCTAAAAAGACAGAGAGAAAAAAAGAAAGAACCAGTTTTGAAGAATAGTTTAATTTTCATACCGTTTAGTTTGACATGCCATATATCTATTTTCCATATACAAGAATCAAAAAGGACCAAGATACTGAAAATGTGGGGTTTATAATGCAAAGAGCAACTCAGCTTTAACTACTCTATAGTGGCACTATTCATGCTGCTATAATAAAACTTAAGAACGTTTAGTGATTTTTTTTTTCCCTACAATTATTCAAAATTACATTACCCTTACTGAAAACTGAATGGCTTTTAGTGGATTAATTAAACTGTAGCTGGTTTGCCATCTGGGTGCTGCTTGTTTAGCTGCTTTCTCACAGAAAGATTTTTTCACTGAATAAAGAATATTTTTTTTGTTAGAAGACAGCTGCCAGACAATAATTTTTAAAATAGAATGATATATGGACTATTAATTGTTATCAGGTTAAGTTTTTGGTTATGAAGAGGAAACTGCTTGGACATTTCTTTCCAATTTTCAGTTTCTTTTCATTCGTCCCCACACACCCCCATATTCCCCTCATTCCATGTTACAAAATGCACAGGCTCTTAAAATATAAAATCTGTTTATAAATGTACGAGAAAATAATTATATTTTACAGCAAGATCACCCATGACATTATGTTGGAGTCCAGAGTATAGGCTAGATGCAGAAAAGGAAAAAAAAAGGGAAGGGGGGAATTAACTAAATCTGATTTTTATGGCTCA
>NC_139511.1:42455369-42602869 GCF_008360975.1 Lichenostomus cassidix | reverse complement strand
TGTGCTATGATATTTTGGTAATCTTGTACGCCTCAGATATTTTGGTAATCTTGTACGCCTATTGTCTAGTCTGAGCTGTATGTCTAAACTCTGCTCTGTTGCTGACATTTTAGCTTTCACCAAGCCACAGTGCACCTCCTGACCAGTCTGAAGCAGAGTTGAGCTTGCGTCTAACTCACAGAAAGACTGTCCAGGCTCTTTTGTCCTCTCCTAGCCCATAGTGTTTGTACAGTGCAGTTGGTGTTAGCACAGCTTTGTGCTGAAAAGGCTGAGCACAAGCACACATAAGGAACAGAAATACATGTTAGACTGTGTAATTAGTCCTGAAGCTCCTGGGTAGCCATTCCTTTGGTACCTGTTCTCTTTTGCCCTTCAGAAAAGTCATGCAGAATACAAATATGATGGAGCATAGCTGTAGTTTTGCAGTACTGTTTGTACTGCTTTTGATAGGTGACAACAGTGAAATTTGGTTCCTGTCCCTAAGTACAGTGGATGGTTACCCATACAGTACGGGTTTGTGGCAAAGGTGTTGCTTATGTTTCTGCTTGATTAATGCATCTAGAAAACATCAGCCGAGTCTCACCATGAAAAGACATGTAAGTGTAAGACTTGTGAGATATCTGCTTGATAGAAATAAATATTTTCCTGGTTGTATTTGTTGTTTAAAATGTAAATAAAAATTCTGCCATTTACTTGGAATATATGTTTTTCCTTTAATGTAAGTTTCAGTATTGCAATAGGCACATTGTCTTTTATAAAATAGCATGTGATGTAAACTCATTTTGCAATGTGAAAGAGGAAACCATTACTCTGTTGAGCTAGACCTTGTAATACAGGTAGAGTCTAATCTAAGGTGCTTAAAATGGAGTGAAAGCTTTTCATTTGCTGCACTCAGCATGTAGATGGATAGACTGTGAAGAGGGTCACCATTATGTGTACACTGAAATGATTATCTCATAGGAATTTTAGTTTTACATATAATATTCAGAATAGTCTTTAGGAAGTGAACCTTCATGGAATTCTCTGTTGAGGTGCATTACTATTTCAGTTCATATGACGAAAAATCTACAATGATAATTCTGAGGCAGAAGCCATTGAAGAGTGTGGTGTTGCCTGTCAGACAGCAATTTTATGGATTGCAGATTTTTGACCTTTAGTATGAAACTGGACTCCATCCTTCATACAGACCTTGGATGTTGAATTATTTATATAGTCTTGAAACCCAATACTATTCTGTTTTTCCTGCTAGGGTTAAGATTTTTAAATCAGAGTTCCTTTATAGTCCAAATTATTTGGTCTTACTATTTGTAATACTTAATTCTTAGATTGCAAATTAGAGTTTAGATGTAAAGCTAGAAAGGGAAAAGCCAAGAAAAGGTCACATCTCTCTCTGAGGATCTGATGGTATGTAGCATTTCATAGAATCGTAGAATGACCTATCTTGAAAGGAACCTAAAAACCATCTAGTTTCACCCCCCATGGCCATGGGCAGGGACACCTCCCACTAGACCAGGTTGCTCAAAGCCCCATCTAGCCTGGCCTTAAACACTTCCAAGGATGGGGCATTCACAGCTTCTCTGGGCAGCTTGTTCCAGTGTCTCACCACCCTCACAGTAAAGAATTTCATCATAGTATCTGATTCAAATCTACCCTCTTTCGGTTTGAAGTCATAGTCCCTCATGCTGTCACTACGTGCCCTTGTAAAAAGGGCGTTGTTTTTTCATGCATAACTCTTGGAACTCTGGCTTTTTCATCTAGTAATGTTTTTATACAGAAGTCAACATTCTCATAGTACCCCAATATTTTCACTAAATAATGTGGCCTTAATTTTTTTTTTTTTTGCTCTTAACCAAAGACATCTAGAATACAAAAGTCTGAAATTTTGAAGTTAAATTGACATGAATCTAAAACAAAAGACCAGAGAGACTAATTTCGTGCAGCTTTCTATCTTTGGAAGGTCTTCTTTCATGTCTAAAAAAATAATGTTTAACTTTAATTCTCTTGGTATTTAAATAAACAAAGTCTTTAGGCTAGGAAAATTAAAATAATATTTCTCAAATATTGAAGGATATGTTAAGTTTAACAGAAAGTGATACCCAACTCCTTTTAAACTGGAGCCCATTGGTAAGCAAAACTTTAGTTTTTAAATAGATCCCATCAGGTTACATCCAGGTTCTTAGAATTTCTGAAACTGAAGAAACTTCACAGGTACTCTTGAAAAATTGAGCAGGTTTTGAGGATATTGAAGACACAAATTCTTTTGGTAAGTATGTTTTGGTAACAGTGATCTGCTGAATACTGAGGTAAAAGCATAGGCATTTTTGAGGTGTAAGATCTAAGACTAGATTTGTTGGATTTGGTTTTCTAAGAAATATGTCTGTATAGCCATGTGCGCAGAGACTGCTGTAAGGGTTTTATTAGAAACTGTACCTTTATGGTTTTTTATTTGAAATACGTATCACAGCATGGCAATTTCTAGGGATGTCTTTTGGAAGAAGATAAGAGTACAAAAATAACCTCAAAACAAATGAAAAATGCTGTTCATATACTGGTCCTTTTGAAGTCAATATCAGAACTTGAATGACATAGAGGAGCAAGATTTTGATGTAGTCTGTGACTCTTAAATGGAGTTATGTTTTAAAGCACTCAGCATTTAATTTTTTTAAGAAGAAAATAAAAAATAGTAATACAATAAGAAGGAAATCATTAGTGAAATTTCTGTAGTTCTTATGGCTTAAAAATCTGTAACAGTGGTTGGATTTAAGGATATTAAAGGTCCTTTTCAACCTAAATGATTTGATGAGCACTTAACAATTGTATGCCTTTTAAAGTAACAGTAATGTTAATTTAAATTATTGTAACAGATTGAAGTTGTTGACTCTTTTTTGAGTTACTTATATAATTGAAAAGCTTTTTTCCACACTCTTTTTTTACATGCAACTGAGAAATCAGTAAGATTTCAGTGTGTGTCAAGTTGGTAGATGTATTTCTCTTGCATAAAAAGAAAGAATAAAGTTCAAGTAAAAAGATTAATTCCAGAACTGAAGTATAACTACATTTTCATTATCTACTGGCACTGTCTTCTAGGTTTTGTTGGATTTTTTTTTTCTTTTTATATAGTGCTCAGGTTTTGTTCAAACAAACAATAAATTCAATTTTCTTTAAAGCTTTCTTTTGATTGCGTGGCTTGTCTGCTCCTCATTTTCCTGTTTTCCTTTGGGTTTTTTCCCTGTGTGTTAATAAACTAATGGTTATAAACTGGCCTTTTACTGATCATAGGTGGTAATAACTGTGCAAAATGAGGAACAGAAGGAAAACTTATGGAACAGTCAGCCAAAGCATGGGCAACTTTTAGTCTCTTGACAAATTTCTTTGTCTGGATGAAGTAGTTGTTTTTCTAAAAAAGGTGCTTGATATCCTTAATTTGTAATTCATTTGTTGAAATCGTGAGTTTATACTAGACTTTAGGAAAACCAATATATTTTGCGTAGACATAAAATGTGTGTGCCCATTAGTTTGTTTCTAACAAATACTAAGCTTACTAAGGTGTTTGCTTGATTTTAATCAGCTTTGATTGGTGTTTGGACCACCTTTTTTCTTGATTGGCATGAATTTGGACATTTATTTACTTAACCTTTTTTTACATGGCTTTTTCTGATTTTTGTCAGTATACCTGACTTGTTTTACGTGGGGCATACCAGTATTTGAGATGGTAGTACCAAGTGATGATTTTACCAAATTTTATCTTCTCTATTGAAATGAGTGTTTGTCTTAAGAATATGCTCAAACAGTTGCAAAAAAGTTATGTTGTCAGAACCTTGTTAATTAGGGAAAGTAAGTATAAAATAAAACTTCTAGGTAAGTCTTGACAAAATGTCTTCTGGATCATGTTTGTTGATTGAAGACTTTACTGCCTCCCAGCTGGTTGTCAATTGCTGTCAGAACATGGCTGGCAATAGAGTTTCATTAATTTGCCTTCATCAGTGCAATACAAGGTCAGCTCAAGCCACTTCCACTGACCTTTTAAACTAACCATTCCTTTTAGTTATGCAGTCAATTAGGGGGCCAGTTTGCATCATCCCTTCTTCCAGCGATGGCACTGAGGTGCTAACCTCCAGCTGTCTGGATGCATTGACTATCTGGGAATTATATCATCCTTGTCTGGCACTGCTGTTTGAAGATGAATGTCTGTCCCCAGCCTTAAGGCACTGTGGAGGAGTCTTGAGCTAAGCATTTACTTTTTGATTGCCCTAAGGTGACAAAACAGGCATATTGCTGATGCTTACCCTGAGCAAAGAAAGTTTTGCCCAGTGGCTGTAACAGAGTGGGGCGTGATCACTGCCAGGTAATGAAAACTCAACTGACGAGGAGTCAGTCGTCAAGCCTTGGTGACTTGATCCCTCTTGTCATGTGTACACATCAATCTGGTACTGGATATCAGGGATATAACTTACAGTAGCTGCTACCTGTGAAACGTCTGCTGTCTGAACAGGTTTGGTGCCTAGGCCAGGTTGATCGGTATGCAGCAGCATTGTATTGTGCCAAGGAATTGCTGCACGTGGATTGATAGCTAGGAAAGGTCCTGGAATTCAGTGGTTTAACGAAATAACATACCTACCTTGAGTAACACTGTGATCTAGAATCTATTTTTTTCTCTAAGTCTTCAGTTTTACCGCAACACTTGTACTGTCTGTGTTTAAGGATGTGATGGGTACAAGTTGTAGATTCACATTAAAAAGGTATTTTTCTTAGGGAGAGCTTAACTAACAATATCTGTTTATTGACAGAATATGCAGTTAAGGATTGTTTTGTTAATCCAGTGATACTTACAACTTGAAGTTTCACCAGAAACAAGTCCAGAAGGTGCAATATTTTGTCAAGAAATTTTGGTGGCATGTGACATACAAAATACCATAGTAGAATAAGCTACTGAGGAAGAAACATCTGTGTAGAACAACCATTGTTACGAATGTAAGTTTGGATTTGGAAAATATGGTGGTGGTCTGAAAATGTTTACTTAATATTTTGCGATCTGGTTTTGATTATGGATGAATGAGTCATTTATGAAAGCAGAATTATTTGCTGCTTTTACACATTTCTGTAATATTGTTAATATCTTTTTCTAGGAAATTTTATGTAAATGGTCTGTTGTGATTTTGATTTTTTGTTACAAGTGTAATATACCTGTACTGTCATTTTCTAGGTATTTCAGTGGCCTTCTTTAAGTGAGCTAGAGTTCTATACTGCAGTGCGAGAATCTGAAATTGAACTTTTACAGAAAAAATTGAAAAAAGCAGATCTTAACCTAGCAGAATATAATTTGTACACAAAGATATGCTGGAAAGCAGCAGTATGAGGACTGGAAGAAGGCATGAGGAAGGGTAGTTTTATTGTCTTATGTATTTGTGTCTAAGTCAGGCTGGTGAAGCCAAACGTTTTTGCTCAAGGGTCCAGATAATAATTTTAATATCTGTTGACGCTTATAATTCTGGAAGCCTGTTTGAATAGTTCTTGTGTTATCTGCCAAAGACTTGTTAAAATAGCTGTTGGGAGTAGAAGGTTTTACCTTATTAAATACTGAATAAGGGATTCTTAATTAAATGAACTATTTGAAGGATAAATTCTATGTAGGTTTGCTAAAATGAATATTTATCAGATATTTTGTGGTATTTATCAGAATGACCATCTTTCAGTGTAAGGAAAATGAGAGAAATATAATTGGTTATTATTAAGATTTTTCGAATGGAAAGGATTTTTTATTCCAAAGTATTGATTTTTAGAGTGGGATATAATATTTTTTCTAGGAAGAATGACAACAATGTCCTTTGAAGTTTATACTTTGAACTTTCTGTAGTGCTGGATTGCCTCTTTCATGGTGTCTCACTGTAAATTTAATTCAGGCATAAGATAACAATAATAGCTATCAGCTATAGTAAATGAAAGAGGTCTGTAAATAATTCTATGATTTAAATTAATCTACTAATTAGGTGAAATCATTATGCCGTTCAGTGTGTTCAGACTCTTCCTCATATATTTTTTATTGTGATTGTAGAGAGTATGGGAATCTTGGAAGAGATCACTTTAACAAGGTTGCAAAGATGAACATGATTCTGAATGGTATAAATAATCTGCAAGGGTGGACCATCATGTGCTCTTCTTTAGAAACCTTCTGGTTTATCCACCTTTGGTATCTCATAACATTTTCTTTGAAAAATGTGTGACTTGTTCTTTTTTAATGTCACGTACCGTATGCTAGTTTTGGGAAAATACATATTTTAGAACATTTGTTCCGGGAGCATTTGGTGGCACTTCTGTGAAAATGTGTTTAAGGAAAAACAAAGTGCTACACAGGCAATGTAGAGTGAAGAGCAGAAGGTGAGAAACAGCCTGGCAAACACGAAGGTCAGGAAGGAGGAGCAGGAGGAATTGCAACACGTGCTGGAATGGGTATTTTCCTGCAGCCTGTGGAGAGGGGCACTCTGGAGCAGTGCTGTAGCTTGTGGAGGAGCCCAGAGCAGATGGATATTTGCTCATGGAGCCACAGCTTGTGGAGGGGAGTCCATGCTGGAATGGGTTGCTCTCTTGCATGAACTGTGGTCCATGAAAGACCCACTCTTGAGTAGGTTTATCCTGAAGGACTCCAGCCTGTGGAGAGGCCCTGTGCTGGAGCAGGAGAAAAGTGTGAGGAGGAAAGAAAGGCCCAAGAGGAACTGTCACCTACTGATGTAAACCATCCCCCTGCACCGCACACCGGGTGGTAAAAAAGTCAGGAGTGCTGGAATGAAGCTGTGTGTGGGGAGCTGGGTGCTCCTCATGGTTAGGGAAGGTGTTGATTATATATTTTTTATTTTTGACTGCCTAAAGTGACAGTAACTTAAACTGATTTTCTTCAAGTCTACCCATGATGGTGAGTGGTAAACCCAAAAGCTTTATAATCTTATTTTCTCTCCCTGTCCTAGTTAGGAAGGAAAGTGGGTGAACAGTTGACTGGGTGTTTGACCCTTTGCCAAAGGTTGACCCTCCACAATGTCATTTTCTGTTTTCTCAGGGTAAAGTAGATGAGACTGCTGTGTTTGTCGTGAACCGATCACTGTGTCAGAAATTAAGCAGTTGCACTCTCTTGAGCAAAACTAAATAATAACTTTTAAAGCCTATTGTAGAGAATATTTTCCTGTTTTGATGTGTAGATCTGAGTCATGCTCTTTCAATAGTCAAGATTGTTTGATATGTCCCCTTTTTCCCAAGTGCTCACAAATGTCTTACTGAAACTTTTGGGAACTCAGCTGACGAGCTGGAAATCTTTTGTATTTAGGCAACACAGTAAGTGAAATTGTGGAAATACTCTGGATTTTCTAAAATAGAAAAGGTAGTACTGCTGCAGTAGTACTTGACCCTTTACTCTACTTTTTCCCTTTCAAAGAAATATCTTCTCATTAGCTTGTTTTTCAGCCTTTTATGACAAAATTATTCCTGACAATAGTTATTAGCACATGATTTGACAGGAAGAGTATGTTGGATATTCAATCTTCGTTTTAAAAAGCTGATCCTTTTGACTTTACAAAGATTCTTGTGCTGCCCCTTCATTCCCCCTTGTATACATTCCCAGGATACAAAGAAAAAATAAGCATGGAATGACTTCTGATCAGAATGACAGTACTTTGATGACTTACTGCTCTAAAAAGCCTAAGGTTTTGAAAGAAGGAATAGTTGGAAAGGTGTTGAAAAGAAGACCCTGGTACAAACCAGAAACTTGTCACTACTGCGATAAATTGTGGTGTATGGCCCAAAATGGGACATGACTGCATGCTTCCAGCTCTCTTTGTTTATATGCAACAGCACAGATATGTCTATATCAACCACCTTGTCGTTGGTTTCTTTGTGAATTGCAGAAGTCCACATCCCTTGCCTACATACAGAGTAACAGAAATGACTTATTCTGTGAGAGGTGGTTAAAATCTGTGTTAAATGTGCTTGTGATGTAATCTTTCTTGATATTGTTAAGTGTGTACTTAGAGGCAACTGTAACTATCATAGTCCATTCTCTGTGGAAAGTGGTATACCTGAGTGCTGATGTGTATGAAAACTTAGGATCCCGTTGCTTAACCTTCCTACAGCTCTTTTTGGAGTTTAAACTTTGTAACTTTGTGAGCTTTATATGATTGCTGGTAGCTGATTCAACTGACATTCATACGTCTGCTGGCTGATTCAGTAGGGTTTGGGGTTTTTTACACCTAAGCTCTCCCATGGTATGGTGCATGGAGTTAGAATTGCCTTTTATTCATAGACATTCTATATCATTCTTCTGGGTCTATAGTGTCAAGGTACTGAAAGGCATGTGTTAACTTGCAGTTAACACGTTGGTTGGTAAAGTTCCTGTTGAGATTTGCTCCTGTTGAGCAAATCAAGAATTTGCCATTTTTCTTCCCTAAGAAACCCCACCTGTATCTGATCAGCCTTGGGTTCAGCCTCAACAATGTTTGTTTCATCAACTGATAAAAAACTTGAAGATTTCTGCCCACTGTCCTCAGAGCTGTATCTTGGCAGACAGTGATCTCATCTGTCTGTGCAGAAAAAGTACTCTTAAGACATTTCAGGAGGAGTTCTGACTTCCCTCCTTTGGATTTTTTGGGCAGGTTTTCTTGTTTGTTTGTTTTGGCACTTTATTCGACACCAAACCTGTTCAATTCAAGAACGTGACTATTTGCAGCTTTGTCCCATGGTATCTTTCATGGTGCAGAGAGATAACAGAAGTTTGTTTAAAATTAGGCATATTTTCTTTTTCTGCTTGTGTGCCTCCATTATCAGTTAATGCGCGTCCCATCCTCTTACCAGCTATTTCTTTATGCTAAGTCTTCTGTCACAAAGTTTCATATCTGTTATAAATTACAAACTCTGTTTATTTCTGGTTTTCTGTTACTTGGTTTAGTCTTCAGTAAAAGTGTTTTAGGACTATTTGATGAAAATTCGTCTGATCTGGATTCCTTTACTGACTTGGATTAACATTCTTTGCCCATAAAATTGGAGGGTTTTTTTACTCCTAAACATGTAGAAATTTTTAGAAACATTAAATATTGAAACGTTATATACATTTCTATATATATTTAATACAGATATGTCAAAATTTTTCTGTAGAATTTGAGGACTGAGTTAAAAATTAAATGTTTATATTTGGCCACAGCAGAAGCAGTAAAGTTTGCAGTTGGGAGAAGGGTATTACAGATGCCATCTCTCAAATTGAGTTTTACTGCAGCCCCAGGCAATCCAGTTACAGTGTATTTTACTACACAGTCTCTTTTGTCTTGATAAAACTGTTTGCCTCCTTTGCAATGATTGCATTCAAACTACCTATGTGTAACTGTAAAGCCCAGACCCGGCTCCCTTTCTCCACAGGCCTTGAGCCTGATCACTAAAAACGTGAAAGCAATAGGGTGGTTCTTAATACATACCACCAGTCCCATGCATTGTCACAGGAAATTATTTCCATATCCAGCAATAGTTAAAAGTTTTCTCTGTTTTTTCCTGTGCCTTGGCTTCTGTTTTTTCCTGTGCCTTGGCTTTAGCACAAGCCCAGGCAGCTACATATAAACTCTGTGTGTATAAATATCTCTATACATGTATATATTAAAAAAAATTCTAATGTTCTCATTGTATCTGATCATCCATGATTAGACCAGCAAGATAATGAATTTTATCTTATTCTGTACTTTTTTTTCTCTTCTCTCTGTTCCTTTTCAGCTTTTCTCTGGCTGTCTATTCTTAACAGCCTGGCACTGGCTGATCCACTTCTTTTCCTTTGTTGTCCTTCTCTTTGGCAACAAGCACAGTGCTTTGACCTTATATTTCTGATTTCAGAGGAGCTGTGTATATTCTAGATCTTCTTATACAAACATAAAGTTCACCTAAAAAACAATTCTTGAAAAAAAATGCATGGTATGGTCATGTAATGATTAGGAAATGTAAGATAGGGGGTTGGGGGTTGTTTGTTTTTTTTAAAATCTTAATTTTATCTGGGACTTTGAAGATGAGTATATTTTTTTGGTATTCGGATTTTAAATATACTAAAATTCTTTCCAGATGTTACTTCTGGGTTTGTGCAGGTGAGTTGGTTTGGTTTTGGGTGATTATTTTTTTGTTTGTTTGTTTTGTTGTTGTTGGTGGTTTGGGTTGTTTTTTTTTTATTTTGGGTTTTGGGTTTTTTTGTTTGTTTGTTTGTTTTGTTGGGTTTTTTTTCATTTGTTTGTTTGGGTTGGTTTTGATCTCTTTTGGTGAGGCTGTAATGATGGGATTTTTTAAGAAATTTGCTTGGTTGTTTGTTGGGCTTTGTTTAATCTCCTTCAGGTATGTTTCAAAAGCAAATGAATCCTGAAACCAAATGACAAAATCACACAGGCGATATTTACATTCATAAAAATAAATAAATATATGTGATATTACTGTTTTCTGATATTTCATGATCGATTTTTTTTTCTCCTTTTTGGAAACCCATACTATTTAAAATAGAACTGTGGTATATACTGTCCTGTAAATGTTTCAAACTGGAAGGTAGAGGTCAAAGAAAAAAATGTCAGTTACTAATTAAGATATTCTTCAAAACTAAATTAATGGAATAGTGAAAGTATTGATGTATACAGTATTGAAGAAGAATATATCTAATTCATTTTATTGTACATCAGTTACTTCACAATGAAAGTAGCAAAATGCAACAACAATAATCACAATGTATCTTAAGTTTTTGTTTGACTTTATGTATTGGCGTAGTAGTATTTTACCTTATTGGCATTAAGCTTGTGTTAGCATTTCACTGTTCTTAACCAAAGTTATTCAGAAAATCTGAAAGTCTAATTTTATGAGGTCTTTCTTTCTTTGCCATAAGGACATATGACATAGAATGAACAAGAAAGCTGCCCAGTTTAAGTGTTACTTTCACATACTCTTTCTCCAGATTGCTATATGAAGCTGTACATAATATAAACACATATTCTTGTCTCTAGTTAGTCACATTATAGTTAATGACCATATGGTCATTATGGTATAAGATCTACTGTCTGTTGTATTTATATTCCTCAAGCATATTGTTCCTTCAACTTCACAGTGTGTTAAACTATTTCAAAGGGAAAAAAATCCTTTCCCTCTTGTTTCTGGTTGTCCTATCAAGTGTAACCTTGGACCCTTATAGAGCAATTAGACCAGCCTCTATCCCCTCCTTTGTAATGAGGTTTCTTGCATTTCTGAGTCTATAACCCTTTAGTCTTCCCTAATGGGACATCATTATTCTGAAAGAAACAATGTAAATGTAAATGAATATTCTCATTAACGAGTCACAGAGAAACCTTTAGTGGTAGCGCTGTGGTAATTCTGCTTGTTATTTCTCTGGTATTCCATGCAGATTTTTTTTTTTTTTATAATTCATTATTAGTATTCAAAATTACTTCTTCTTTAATTCTGCATGTCTTTCATAATCCGGTGTTCCAACTAGTTCAACCATGTCCTTGTTTTATTCTCCAGGAACCACCTGTGAAACATTCAAGGTCTCTGTCCCCAAAGAGCTCCTTTAGAGAGTCAGAGGAGCTAAGGAAGCTTAAAATAGCTGAAAGGAAGATTGAAAACTTAGAGAAGACACTACAGCTAAAGGTGAACATTAAATAAAAATAAATAAAAAGCCTGCTAGCTATAAGCTTGCTTAGATAAAGATATACCAAAACCAACAGACATTTTAAAAATTAAAAATACACATATTGTCATGGACAATAACTGTGTTTTGATCAGAGAGTACTCTCCATTGGTTTACCTTTTTGCTTTGCTGTGTGAATAGTTCTGCAGTACTGTGGAAGCTTAATTGAGCTGTCATCAATAACTCGTACTTGTTAAATACATTTTCAAAGTGTGTGTTTGTTTCTTGTTCTGAGAAATTGATGTGTTCGTATGAAGTAAATCAGACAGTACAAACACTGAAAGTAAAAAGAATCTTTTTCTGTACAATAAGCCATATTTTAAAATGCTGAAGTCAATTACTTGAAACAGATTGACCCCTGAAAATCATAGAAGTTATGGCTCAGTTAGTTGCTGTTCTAATAAATGCTGTTAAAAAAACCCAATAACAATCCCCCTTGCTCCACCCCTTCATAGAAAATCTTAAATGACCATGTTTTACAGTTTCTCATTTTGTCCCTGTTTCACATATTCACATATTTTTTGTAGCTCTGTTTTTGTTGGTTTGGTATTTTGCTGCAGAAGTGCTGTACCTTTTGAACAAACTATTGGTTTAAAATTGCACCTCTGAATGCAGAACCCAAACCCTGAGTCATACTTTCTTAAATATTTAAAAGTCATCCTCTCCTTCCTCTTCCCCCTCTTTTCCTTCTCCTTCTTCCCTTTTTCGGTTGCTTATCTTTCTTCAGTTATGGAATTTAAAGATATTTTCAAGTATGTGTAGCATAAAGGAGAACTGGTTATATAGAACGTGCTGTGATAAATTTTAGGTAAGTAGAAAGACTTGGAAGCTCTACCGACCACAGTGATAAGCCAATTTTAGAAAAATTTTACATGGGTGTTACATTTGTGCACAAATGCCACATTTCATCTGTCTCTGTGCTTGGGAGAGTTTAGTATATTGTCTTAACACATGTAGAGTACATGAACAGGAAAGGCTATTTAGGCTTCATATTCAGTCTTCTAGCTTATCTTGTTCCTGGGAGACAGAAAATTTGTTTTGTTTTGTTTTTTCTTGCTGTTGAGAAATCTAAGGCATGTTCCACCAACTAAACCTGAGAACTGGCCTTTGGGAGGCTTCCTGTTTGTTACTCTTACTTGGCCTGCCAGACACTGATGCTACAGATTATTCTGGAGATGTGGGCTGCAGCTGCTTGGCCCTTGGAATCAAAAGTCACACGTCAGTGTGTATGGTTGTTGCCTGAAATGATAGCTTCACATTTCTTCTGGAAAGAGGAGTGAAGGAGAGCAGGTGCAGAAGAGAAAGAACTCTCTGCATAACCTCATATAATAATTTGTACCATTCGCCATACTGCCTTTACTTATCTTCTGTTTAATCTTAGAGTATAATTTAGAAATCTGTGCAGCTTTATGATGTTACAGGTGCGGGATCTCTTATCAGAGAGATCTGTGATGTCTTTAAGGGCTAAGTCTTATATCTCCCCTTGAAACTGAGCACATGAACTCCTTGCATTTTCTCTTGAAAACCTACATGGCTTCTTTTTCAGAATTCTTTAATGGGTTGAAAAGAAGCTGTAGAGGCCCGGGTCAATGTAATAAACATTGTTGTGAAACTACATTCGTATTTTGATGAGGCTACTGCCAGCATGACAGTGAACTGAGCTGTCATAAAGTTAAAACCACAATATTTCTATCGCTATTCTGTGATTTCTTGATATTAACCTTCTCTCAGGTATTGCTTCCAACAAAAAAAATGGATTTGATCTGCATTTTCAAAGTTGGTCCTTGATTATTACCTCTTCAAACAAAGTGTTGTCTGTATGATTGCTTGAAATGTAGTTGCTCTGAAAAATGGTTCCTCTATCAATAAACACGCTGACGGTGCATATCAGGAACATGGAACTGTGACTTCATACATTAGTCCATTGGAAAAATTGGTAACAATTAAAAAGAAGAAGGACAGCTCTATGTATGGGGTTTTCAGGAACTGAAATGCTCCAGTCAGTATTGCAAAGGAGCAGAAAAGGTCAAGGTCCCATTCACAGGTTTTTCCAGTTCTCTCAGCTGACTCATTTCTGAACAAGAAAAGTTGGCTTTTGCTATCTTTGTTGCTAATATAATGGGGTGATCGTTTCAATTCAGCATTTTTATACAGAATTGGCTTTGGTTTTGGACATACTAAAAAGTGACAGAATATGCCTGATTGCAACCTTCTTTACAGAAGAGAATGTCAGATGAAATAAGAGTATTTTTTGGGTTTTAAATAAATTATCATGCAGCTACTTAAAATGGTCCAAAGCATAAGTACTTCTGTCTATGTCTGGTCTTTTAAGAACTGGATAAAGGTTTGGCTGTTGAGAGGTAGGTATTTGTTACAAATTTGTTCAGCTTCTCCTGTATTGCTCCTGGAGCTGTGATCTCTGGAGTAACCTGGAGGAGATAATCCTGGCTTTAACTGTAGAGATCGCAAAACCAAGAGGAGCTTTTTCCTTGGAGTTTTCTCATCCACTTTTTAGGTTCTAATTTTTTTGGACATAATTAGAACTAGAATATCTTTAGGGCCACCTCCTACTTGTTTGTGTGAGCAAGACCACAGTGACATTTACCTCAGATTTCATATGTAGTCCTGTTCCATGTAGAGTTCAGATGCTGAAAATAGATGAATATTGTAGCTTATCCACATAACTGTGAACGAAACTATTTTTGTAATGATTGGGTCTCAGTTTTTTTAAGCCTAAGAATAGTAGTCAAATAATTGTATCAGTGTAATTCTTTAAATTTCTTTTTTACTATAAGAGGTCAATTTCAACTAAAATTTGAATTAGTGATTAGAATGTTTTGAATTGTCTGAGCTGCCTGCCAAAAAACAAAAAAAGCTTTTTTTCCATAGGCAGTTGGGTTTTTCCTCCTGCAGATTGGACTTGACTGTTTTCATTATTGCATGGGAAGTACTGTAGCTGACAGTGGACAGCTGGAGAATAACCTGGAGGTACAGCACTCCTACAGATGGTTGTTTTGTCCTGCTTATCTAAAAGTATAGGAAACTGTGTACAAGACAGTTTAGTTATTAAATATAACATAATTCAATCATACAGAGATGGATTCAACAGATTATGGAAATTTCATTGTATATTTAAATTCCTGAAATGCTTAATTCAATAGAGAGAGTGATTAGGGCAGTTAATTGTGATAAGGGAAGGCAATAAATGTAACAGAATGGATAATAGAACAGGTAAGCAATAATGAAAAATGTAGATTCATAAATAGGAAAGGCCAAATTCCACAGTTGGTTGCATCTCTGAAAGGGCACTGACACTAATAAGCTTCTGAGGATTTATGCTGAAGACATTATTTTCCAGTACCCTGCCAGACTTGACCAGTTTTTGTTAGCGATATCAAACAATCTCAGAATAGTTGTTTCATGAACTTCTCTTGAAAACACAACATCTATAATTGGACTCTTATGAAAATTTCCTCTTGTAATGTCAAGCAAAGCTTGGTAGTGGTCTCTGTGTTCTGAGATTTATATTGTTATTTATGTGATTGCTTTTAATGTCATTGTGGTATTTACATCAGTCACTTAAAAACAGTCAAAAGTACTTTTTAAACAATTCTAGATTTATAAATGTATTTGGTTTAGAGGTTGTTTCAGAAAAAAAAACAACCTCCACAACTTTGAGAAAGCATTTAATGGTAAGGTCACTTTGGACCTGCTGGACCTTCTGTTTGTGTTGCCTGAGTTATTCCCAGAAAACTTCTGGGATTTCATATATAGTACCATTTGAAATTTGAGCTGGTATCTTTCAACTTTGTGTATCATGAAAGCTGGTCTGCTTTTGATAAGTCAAGGTTAGCGTAGGTACTTTGTAGTTAGCAGTACTTTAGAAACCCTTGCCATATTTCTAAAGTGGGATTTAATTTTTATTGTTTGCACCTCTGACTATTGGTCTGTCTTATTTCTTGACTGATGTTGAAAAGCCCTCCTGCATATAAGTAGTAAATACTTGCCAGTAACATGTTGTGATTTATTTAGCTCTGTAGTTGCTCTACAAGCAGAGCTCCCATTGAACTGAAAATTAAGCTCTGATTGCAAACTTTGCTACAGCATAATGAATTCTTTGCCGGTGAATTTTTTACTGGTGTATATCAGAGTTTGACTTGCTTTATACTGTGAAAGTTTTCTTTTTAGTGTTGATTTTTTTTCCAGAGTATGGTGTTGTCATTTAGAAAAGTCCATTTTTAAGCTTACATGATGTTATCCTGTCATGTAAATCAAGGTGTACTTTACTTTTTGTTCTGTACATTTTTTTTCTGTATGGTTTGGATTATATAAAAGCTATTGTAAAAATTGTTTTTACTACTTGTTTGCTGCTTACTAGAGGACAAAATCTGGGTGTTGCAGGTGTATATATATTTACAGAAACAACTTAATATGTGAGGAAACCCTGAAGCCATTTAGATTTAGTTTTTTCTTCATGTGGCCAGTTTTTCCCTTTAAAATATATAGATCAGTTTTTCATTGGGAAAAAAGAGAAAAAAAGTAGTTGGAATGAAAAGACAGTGCCAACAATCCCTTTTCAGTCTGTGTGTTTTTAAATGTACTAGGCCAATACGTTTGCCAGATGAAAGCTGATGTTTTGGTAGCAAATTTTTAAAACTTTCAGCAGCATGAAAATGATATTTAAGTGACTTGCCAAACCAGAAAAAAATTCCAAATTTTTATAATAAGAAAACTTTGACATCTAGGACTCTGATTCATTTTCTTTCTATTTAGATTTTTGAGCCTCTTAGTAGTTGTTAAAAGAGAACTTTCATTTCCTGTGATCTGTGTCTCTTACATTTTGTCCAACTCTAATTTTGTTTTTCTGACATCACAGTCTCAAGAATCTTACGAGCTAAAAGCAGCCTATGGAAAACAGGAAGAGAGGCTGCAGATGTTGCAGACCAACTACAGAGCAGTAAAAGAGCAATTAAAGCAGTGGGAAGAGGGCAATAGCAGGTAAGTTACATAGCTCATTAAAAACATTTTCCGTACACGAGAAATCTGAATAGAAGTATTACACAGGTATTCAAAAGAGAATTTGATTTGAAGCATGAAGCTACTGTATGGTGATCAAGTCTATCCTTTGTTAAAGCAGAATACATGGCTTACCCCTATATGAGAAAAATTGTAGTTGAAACCAAGAGGAAATATATTAGGCTTTGACTTATTTAAGGTCTCAGTGTGAGCCTGAGTACTGGACAAAGGTCTGCTGGGGCTGCTTACTTATGTTTGTCTAATTCTTGACTCAATTCTTTTGTTGACAGCATATGTTGTTAATTTTCTGTAACACAATGGTTGCTCATTATGTTTCAAATAGTTTTAAAAATAGTTTTATTCATTAAAATATAGAAATAATACCCTCCTTAACATTTAGTGATTCAAATATTAACTGAAGCTAAAATCTCCTTCCTAATAGGGGAAAAACTGCTACGTGCATGAAAGCAGGGTGTTTTCATCTGTTAAATTATTTTTAAAAAATATTTATGATAATTTTACCAAAAAGATATGCAGTAATATGTCTTTATTAATGAAAAGAGGAAAGGCTTTACCACATAAAATTTGCATAATGAACATTCTATATATCATTCTCCCTTAGGTTCTATACAGAACAGTGAAAATTTTATGCAGAAGTTCTTTTTTTTTAAGTCATTAATAGACAGAATTTTTGGTAACCAGATGCAATTGGAGGTATGAAAACATTTCTTATTATTTCAGTTATCAAGTACTGCTGTTTTTCAGGACCTGTTTCAAGAAAGTAATTTCTTTGTGGCTTTCGCAGGACTTTAGCATGCACCTACAGCTCAGTAAACACATGTGCTTTAATAAAAATAATTATTTTTGCAGTCAGAACAATACTGACTAATCTTGACACAAACTTTATTACTCTTTCTGAACAAAAAGAGAGTCACAGAAAATGCTGCAAAACTGGTAGCTGTTCAGAGTCTGGGCTGACATGAAGCATCCTACTGTGAATGATAAACTGTCCCTCATATATAAGTAATGCTATGGCCTGTCTTAGTAGATTTGCATTTCCTTTGAAATACTAGCATTTACTTAGCAGTGGTTTGTCTTTTAAAAAGGAAAAAAAAGTGTGGATGAAAACAATGGTAAAGTACAAAATTGCTACAGGCATTGTTGGTAGCACAGGAGCATTTTTTTAAATACCCAAGCATAATTACAAATACGTTTTTTAAAATTACAATGAAAATGTTTTGTTTATTTAGGAAAAACATGGATCTTTTTCTTCTAGCTCACTGTTTTAAATTTGATGCAATCTGGAAGTGACCAAAGGATGATAGTTACTGTAGTTAATGAAATTATTTCATTCTACGTCTATAGCAAAACTGGCTTTCATGTCCACTGAGAGGGAAAGGCTAAAAAGATAAAAGAATTGAACTAGATAAAGATAGTAAAATCTCAAACTTGATAAACAGTGAAGCACTGAGTGTTCTGGTTCTGATAGTTGAAAAAATATAAATGAAAAAGAAAAGGGAAAGAGACACAAAGGCAACTTCTGTTTCTGTTTAAAGTAAATGAGACCAGCTTGTGTTATGACAGGAATGTATTTGGGAAAAGTAGGTATTGGGGAAAATATAGTGCTAAATCTTAGTTATCTGATTTTTTCATCTTTATATAAGATGAGCTGAAAATATCAGGGTTTTGATAATTTTTGTCATCAGAAAGAATTGTATGAAGCCACACTAAGATGTTTGGTTTTCATTTTTAGTATGCTTAAAGGAAAGTAGACAAGACACAAGTCAAGCAGTCTCTAACAATAAGATTCTGTTATTTTGGTATCTCAAAAAGCTATATAGTGCTGCTGTAATGTAAATTGTGCATTAAGAACTCAGTATCAGGTGCTTATGTGGCACTTCAGATCCTCTGTAAGTGATGGAGGACCCCATTCTCCTTATTCTTCATAGATTAGTATCTGTTATTGAGATGGCAGCTGATGGGACCTAATCCACCTGTCAGTGTACATGCAACTTACACTGATGTACGTGACTGCAAAGATGATGGGGGCCTTAGGAGGTTACCACATTCTCTAAGTTTATTTCTATGCCCAGTAGGAATATAGATTGCGGAGTTTTAAATTGATTTCAAAGAGGATTTTTTAATACAGTTTTAATCTTTGGCATTAATAAAAATACTTTAATGACAGAAAAACTATTAAATATTTTAATTTTATTTTTCTGTGCTTCTAAAGTCAACATGATTTTTCTTAATACATCGTCTTGTCCATAGATAGTTAATTCTTTTATTATATTGTAGCACAACAGTTTGATTTAAAGTGGGCATTAGTTGCAACTTCCAGATTGGCTTGCTGCTGGGTCGTTAGGGGAGCTGATGGCTCTCCCTTTATTTTCAAGAGATTGTGTGATGGTTTTAACTTCTTTCACATACCAGTATTTTAAGTAGTGTTGACAGAATGTGGGTGACACTATTCTGCCACATACCATCTGGGAGGCATGGTGTCATACTAGTACAATAGCTGTCTGAAACTATGTGATTGAACTTCTCTTTATTACTACAGTTAAGGTTTCATGCCTCAAAATGTATACTTCATAAAAAATTTAGATTCACTGGATGTTGTACTTAGAAATCTGTGTTTTCTGAAAGCAAGGATGTTTTTATTCTGGTTCTCCTAAAACATGTAGGTATTTGAAAACAAACAACCTTTTTTACTCATTAACAGGCTTGAAAATAGTAAAAGCAGATACCAGCACACAGGCTCCTGTCAGCTTTGTCAAGAGGATCCTAATGCGGTGTGGAATGAGCTGGCATTTTTTAAAAGGGAGCACAAAAAGCTGTTGATTGAGAAGTGAGTTTGTTTCTTAAATGGTGTGTAAATAAAGAAACATACTGGTTTTTTTCTGAAGTTCTTTACAGGCCATATAAGAGGAATCCCTTGCAAAACTCTGATATAGAAACATCTTCTACAAAAGCAGAAAAGGAAAACATTAGCTCTTTTTTTTTTTCTTCCTTCTCTCTCCTCCTTAAATCAGTGACAAGTTACAAGTTTGCTAGCACTAACAGAAACTGTATTCCATGATCTAGGGATTGTGTTAATTAATGTGGCTCTCATCTGCTGGAGGTGTCGCTCTTCATTAGCCTGTATTTTACACACTGCCGTGCTTCATTTTTGGAATGAGGTGGTGAGGGGATAACCTAGCCAGCCATCCTTGTTTGATCTCTGTGATACATACGCAATGCAGAATGCCTCAGCTCTCTTGGTTCCCTGCCCTGTCCTGCTAATCCCAGCTGAGCTCATTATGGTGTAGCCTTGCTGCTACTCCTGGAGCCAGAGCTGTCCAAGCTAATTACTGGTAGCAGCAGAGCTGCCTGTTAAGGGTCTGGTGTGGATCTGCTAACATGGTCCTTGGTAGTGACCTGCAAAAAGCACGAGGGAGTTGCGCTCTTTCTTGCAGTGCACAGCCTGTCCTTTGGGTTTAGTGCTGATCCCTTCACACAGCTCTTTCAGCTGTACTAAGTGTAAAACTTGGTGAAGGAAACTCTTACTTTAGAAAACATACAGTTTGCTGCTTTGATCTCATAATTCATAGGCTATTACACTCAGCCAGGCAAAGTAAAAAAATGTCCTTTTATACTAGACAAAAGGAAGTTAGTATGGTATAATTAGCCCTTTGCTGCTATTTTACACTTTCTGTAAGTCACGATGATTTTTTGTTTTAATTTAAGAATCAAGACATCACAGAAAGTTTTATTCAGACTTTGTTTTTGTCAGCTTTAAAGAAAATGTGTTTTCCCGATGGGTTACTATGTAAACCCATTTTGTGGCAATACCATGAAGGCTGCTATCACAGAATTTCAACAGCAGCAAATTGTTTTGTACTTTGTAAGTCCTTGTTTTCACCATAAGCTCCCTTGGTGTATTATAGGCAATATTGCCAGTAGCCGTGATATATGGGATATTCTCATATCTGCCAGTTAAAATTGTGTGCCTGTTCTTGTCACTTTGTTGTCATATCTTTGTTTGCTGTTTTGAAGCTATAACAACAAATTATCACATGCAATTATTTTTTGGGTTTTCTTTTTTATTTTTATGTAGGAAAGAAGACTTTCTTGCCATATATGTAATTGCATACATGTAATTCTCCTTCCATCACTAATTAACACAATCACCACAGGCAATAGTAACTCAAGGGCAATAACATAAGTCTCATTTTTCACACAAAGCCATACAAGAGAGATTGCTTATGTATTGTGCACACCCTGAAGGCTAGTATAGTTGGACTGCTTTTCTTGAGCTCCTGTGCAGTCACATTTATGGAAACACTCTTATATCTGGTATGTTGCAGCTCATTTACCATGATTAGACTGTGGTGAGGTGGCGTGAGCAAACAGTTGAGCTCTTCGAAATACAGAATTTATAAGACAAAATGGGTTTAAAATTCTGCATAGTAAGTACTTAGTAAGAAGCCAGTGCAGCATTGTGTTCATTAAGCTGAAGTCTTTGTGTGGGTTTAGGTGCTGTTTGCTCCTTATGGGCAATGTCACTTACTGTTAGTTGAAGTAAGGAAGAAATGAGTACATAACTGCGGGGTTTATAGCTGTCTTTCTCTAATAATGACCATCTTTAATTTGTTGAAGCAAGTCATTATTTCAGGATCTGATCTCATTTTCTTCAGAAAGTCAATACTAAATTTATTGTACTTTTTAGATCTGTGGATAGGGTTTCTTTATATGACATCTATTCTTTTTTAAACTCCATGGATAAAAGGTATGATCTGTGGAGTTGTACCAGTTACTTACATGTGTAATTTTACAAGCAATGTAAGTGAACCAGGTTAACCCATAGTGTTTGTGAAGACACTAAATTTGATAGACAATACTGATTGTTATCTTAAGTTGATGTAGAACATGTATAAACCAAAATCAATGCAGCATTGCTTGAAGAGGAGTGTCTGTGTAGGGATTTTATTTTGGTTTAAGAAGTTTTGATTTTAAATATGTGTAATTTCTTTCTTTGACTAGGCCAAAGAGTGAGTGTTGGGAAAATGGGATTATTTGTTATTACTTGATTATGTATTTAAACTGTAAGAAAGATTTTATCACAGATCTTCTGATGCATAGAACATTGATGTAAAATGTCTTTAATATGAACATACAGTGGCACGTCTGTCTTAAAATAGATTGATAATAAATACAGTATGGGTTAAAGCCAGGGAGAGCCCATTGATGAATGTCCCAGGCTCCAAAGTTGTCATCACCAATATTAGCACACTGTAAACATTCTGTTTGTAAGTTACGAAATCTGTTTTTAAGTCAGGAAGAACTGAAGTTACTTAGGAAGTCACTTGTTCTGGTGATGCCTAATTCCAAATCTTGTTGAAACTGGTGGAAATCCTTTATGTCTGCCATTGCTTTCTGCCAGGTCCTTCCTTTTAGAATGTCTTCTTATCACAGGCAAGGATTGCTATGACTTTTGTATAAGCTATTAAACACCTTTCAAACTGGACATTAACACATAAAAAAGTATAAGGTTTAGGACTCAAGTTTTAGCACCTCTTTTTAAAAATAAATAAACTTTCTATTTTTGTAAAGCTCAGAATACCCAATCTAAGAGTTAATATTTGGAGAGTGTTGATGCAGAATCTCGTACTACTTTTTTTTCTTTTCACATTTCTATTAGTAAAGTATGTACATGTTGTATTACTTTGCATTTAATAATGAAATATGTTTCAGGGTCATGGGTTGCATCCTTTCCATGAATAATGTATAAATTTGAGCCATTTGTGCATATAAAAGAAATTAATTTGTTACTATCCCAAACTAGATTAGTAAACTATAATAATCAGTAAACTGGGATTATTCAGGGTTTGCTCACTGCTTTATTCCTGTATTTTTCTTGAATTTTCCAGTATTCCGCCTGAAATCAGTGAATCACAGAATGAGCAGAGTTGAAAGGGATCACAGTGACTCGTCTGATCCAACCTCTCTGCTCAAGCAGCGTCACCCTAGAGCACGTTGCACAGAATTGTGTCCAGATGGTTCTTGAATATCCCCAGTGAAGGAGAGTCCACAACCTCTCAGGGAAATCTGTCCCAGTGCACAGTCACCTTCATGGTAAAGTTCTTCCTCATGTTCAGGTGGAACTTCCTGTGCATCAGTTTGTGCCTGTTGCCTCATGTTACATTGCTAAGAAGAGCCTGGATGCATCATCTGACACCTTCCATCGTATACTTGCAGACATTGATGAAGTCCCCTCTCAGCTGTCCCTTCTCAAGGCTGAACAGGCCTAGCCTCGTCAGTCTTTCCTTGTAACAGAGATGCTCCAGTCCCTTAATCATGTATTTAGCCCTCCACTGGGCCCACTTCAGCAGCTCCATGTCTTTCTAGTACTGAGGAGCCCAGAACTGGACACAGCACTCCACACATGCCTCCCTAGAGCTGAGTAGAGGGTTAGGATCACATCCCTCAACCTGCTGGTAGTGCTCTTCCTAAGGCACCCCAGGACACCAATGATTGGCCTTCTTGACCACCAGAATACCCTGCTGGCTCATGGACAGCTTGTTGTCCAGAAGGACCACTAGGTCCCAGTCCATGGAACTGCTTCCCAGCGCATCCAACTGAATTTCTACTTTGCAAACTGACTAATTTAAACAGATTGCAAACCACCTAATTTAAACTACTTTGGCATTTCCATATGAAATTCTAGTTTGTTGGAGCGTAAGGTTACCATGGCCCTTTGGCCTTTATGTACAGGCTTTGGAACTGGGATTGGACATATTGTGTAATCCTTACAATTTTATGTCTTTCATGCTGGATTATTTGTAGGAGATCTGTAATAGATACCTGCAATACTTAATTACTTGACATAGGCCATTCTTCAACATGAGACGTGATGACGTAAGTTGTCATTTTCACAGCTGGCTGGAATTTTTTTGTCCATATGAGTGCTGTGTAGTTACGCATGTCATTCATTATAGGAAATGTCCTCTGGGTCTTAAAGCATATGGAATCATTACAAGCTTTGTAGTGTTCTTCCTCTGCTGTAGCAGCTATTTACTAAATGTTTCTGATAGGCTTTCTGTATTTATGAAAACAAAACCTCATAGTTTCTGCTTTCCTTATTGCTGTAGAGTAAAAGCTACTGTTGTATACCTGGTGTAGTGGTATGTGACCAAGTGGTTAGTTGACAGGAGCCTATCTTAGTACCAGCAACACCACATGATGCCTCTTGCCTTTTCTAATTGTCAGCACGGGTGTGGTGGAGGAAATCTAAATTAAGTGTACTGCAATGGTGTCATCAAGAAACTCAAAACTACAGTTTATTAGTTCCTCTGCTTCTTGAATGTGTCTTTCTTACCCCCTCCTTGTTTTTTGCTAGAGAAGCCACTGTAATGATACAGTTTTGATAGTCTTGATCATCTCGGGCAATAGGAAATACCTGGTCATCCTGGACTTGTTTTTTAAACCTCCGTTGTTTTGTGCAACATCCAAATATCACAGTAGTTTTTGTTTTGTTCCATTCAATAGGTGCATCATGTAGCAGATTAGTTTGAAACAAAGTGCATTCACTCTACAGTAGTGTTAAAAAGTATCACCTACATCATATAGCCCTTCTAACTTACATGTTTTCTCTGTAAAGTAATGTTTCTGGTTCTCAGATTTAGGAGTGCTGGGACATAGTAGACATCTTACTGAAAATTACTCAAATCTAATAGGTCAGGGCCTTTGTTTATTTTTTTCTGCAATTAGTAATTCTGTAGTGCAAAGGTTTATCTAGTTGAAGTGATGGTGTGTATGTGTTTGTTTAGGTTTTGGATAAATAAAAATATGAAATACTACCTTTCGTTTTACTGAAAGCAGTTGCAGCCTAAGTTCTGCAGCTAGTGTTGTGACTCTTCTGAGGGTTTTGACAAAGTGCATGCTTACTAACTGAACGGAACATTGCTCAGTGAAAATGACAGGCTCAAGTGTGAGAACCTGAAAAAGTGCACTACAAATAAATTAAAATGTAAGAATAGAGCAGCATTTGGTGTACTGCAGGGTATGATTTCTAAAAGATGTTTTTAAAGAACCAAAGTCAGAATTGTAAATGCCATGTGAACTCATGCAGGGGCTTTTACATAATGAACAAAAAAGCCCTCTTTGTGAAGAGAATGAATTCTTTTTTTCTAGCAAGCTTCCAGTTATATTTTCACAAGGCAGTACGTCAACCGTTTTCCAGTGAGAGAGATCTGTCAGAGATGATGACATTAATGCTTTTAATTGTTTACCTTGTCTCTAGAACATGTCTCACCTGTGTCCACCAGATCTTGTAATTTCCTGCATTCTAGCTAACAGACAAATTTGAGGACTTAGTGTGTTCTTTTTAAATCAGATGGGTTGGTGTTTTTCCTTTGTTCTTTCATATTTAATCAGACCTTTCTTGTCTGCAGAGATCTGTACTTCAGTGCCTTCTCATATATGATGGAATTGTGTCATACTGAAAACATGCAGTCATGCTGCTAATTTTCTTTTCAAAATACCGAAGCAGAGACAGGCAGAATTAAAGTTGCATTAATGATAAAATTTGGACACTGTCAGGGACAAAAATAGAAGAGAGATGGTGAAGAAAGGTAAGGACTCTCTGTTAGATTCCCTTTGTATTGCTTTCACAGAACTGTTGTATTGCTTGCATTGCTGTTGGATCAGAGTGATTCTGTAGATCATTTGGTTTAGAAATTAATTGGTAAGCACAGTGGCTGTAAATGAACTGTCTTTTTCATCTCTCTTTCTGGCCTAGACAAAAGGTCTCCAGCATTTAGGTGGAAATGTCTGATTTATTAGTCTACAGATACGTATGCATGTATAAAAATAAAGTGTGTCATGTTAAACTGTATCAAATGTTCATAGAAGAAGCCTATGAAGCTACAGTCTATAGCACCAAAGCACACTAATTGCTAGTGACACATCAGACTGCTATATTAAGAGAATGAGGAGTGAGTAATGAAAACAGGTTTCTCTGCAGTATCTTCTGTGAAGTTCTGGGAATTCTGGTAAAGGTGCCTGGTACTTTCTGGCAAGATAAATCTAGCACACAGTGCTAATTTTGCATTTCCCTGTAAATTGTACTGATTTTGGAAGGGAAATCACAAATTTTCCTGATTCCATGGATCTCAGCTTTGATAATACCATAAGGAACTTCAACAGCTTTTTGCAGAATTTTGCAAAAATGTAGTCATTTATTTCAAAGAGTGTAAATAATATTTTACAGTGAAAGTTAATTAACATAATTTCTGTTCTCTTGCTTTATCTCTGGAACTCTTTCCTAAAGTGTACCTTTTTATAATTCTAGAAAGTCAGATGTGGTGCTAAGTGGACCTTTTATTGTGGCCCAGTGTTGTATTGCGGTCCGGGAGGGTGGCACAGGCCGGCTCCCCCCCGGACCGGGTCTCTGGTTCTTGTAAATCCCACCGGATCCAGGGCGGGCGGCCCCCGAGGTTCTGCGGCATGGCGGCAGTCTTCTAACCACGTCAATTCAACAGGAATATCGTGATACGAAGGAAGGAACTGGACTGCATCTCTGTTCTGCTAGAGGTTTATTTGGGATAACGGGGGAAAGAGTCACAGGGAAGGAGAAGGGGGAAGGGAGACAAGGCAGGTAGGGGATGCTAGCAGCCCAGAGATGCCAAGACCACGAGGTGATCCAGGCTCTGCCTTTTAAGGGGAAGGAGAGGGGGCAGGGGCTGGCTCTCTCTGAGCCAGTCCCAGGAGGACGAAGGGAAGATGGGCAGGAGGGTACACACCAATAGGTTTTGAGGTACAGCAGAGCATATTTCAAAATGAACCAATGGTATACAAAGCAGAGGAACAAAGGAGCACATGGAATCCTAAAACCCACGTTGCTACAGCCCAGCATGATCTTTGTGATAAACAACTTAGCTCTCCTTTGTTGCATGAGGCAGAATGTGCATATACATGCAAAAGTTTAACTTATCTTAATGCTTTTGGATCTTTTTCTAACTTCTAAGGAATTCAGAATGCATTTTCTAAGAAGTATTGTTGCATTTGCTTTTTTTAAACACAATCACATGAGAATAAACGTGAAATCATCAAAATTGTCCTAAAACTCAAATATTTCACTGGAAGAAATAAATTAAGACATTCATTTGCATCCTTACTTGGCATTATTGGAAATGAGCTATATACTAACAGCAGGCTGTAGGCAACAGATTTTAGTGTGTTGTCATGTGAGGTTTATGTAAAGGTTAGAAGGACTCATACAACAACAAAATTCTCTTGATATTTATACAATGGAGCATGTACCCTTGTACTGTTAGCTTCTCTGAATCATGTTGGTGGCAGTGGTACCCCAGTCTAGGCCCGTGTGGTTGAATCTGTTGTGAACTAACTACACATAAACATCGTTTATGAGGCTGTTCTGACAGTCTTGTTTTTAAGGAATGAAAAACTGCAATTGAAATAATAAACATAATTTACACAATGTAACATTTTCTTTAAACGCTTCTTGATGAATAAGCTGGATGAAACTAAAAGATTACTAAATGGTAATAAATAAATGTTAGGCATGGGTTTCTACCCTCCTTTTGCAAACTAAAGGTCATACTGCATGTTGAACCTATCTTAATCACTAGTCACTAGTGCTTGTTTGGCTTTGGAGTGACTATTAATTTGAAATATATCTCAAAACTCCCTCTTGACAACTATGACACTATTCACTTTTTTTTTACGTGAACAGACACTGGACTGTTGGGGGGGGTAGTTGCTTTTATCCTTTTTTTGCTCCTGAATGTGGGTTGTAAATCAGAGAGACTTTACTTAGCACCAACAGATATCTCTTCCTGCAATTTTTTATCCATCCTACAAGTGACTGAATTGGGAAACAAGAATGGTAAAGACATATTTCTGGGAAGTGAATGCACGAGTAAGATAGATTACTCAAAGGCTCTATGTAGTCAAGTACTTAATTTCCTTGGCTAATTAAGACTATACATTTCTTAGTGTAAGCTGCAAGTTTACAATCTTTTTGCTGTAAAGGAATTCCAGTAGATCAATCTGCATAGTGTGAATGATCACAAAATGGGAGTAACTCTAGTACCTTTTGCTTTACTCTTACCTTGGCAGTGTTATCCCCACACATATGTAATGGTTTTTGCTCTCTTGCACAATATATATCAAACACCTGCTCCAAGGTTTGCTCTCAGTTCCCAAGGCTGTCAGTTGACACATAAATACACAGATCCATGAAAAGAGCATATTTTGCCCTTACTGCAGGCAAATGTACTTGAATCATAATGCTGTAGGGATAAAGTGACGAATTTCTGTCAGAGTAGTATTTCACCTGTGAAAGTTGGATAAAGTTTCTGCCTGGATTGTTCTCCTGACTCAAAATAATTTTGCAGTAGTAGAAAATTAAAATGAACGTTTACATTATGACATATCAGACCTAATTCATGACAGCCTCTTCCTATATTTTCTTTATAAGCTTTTTACAAAAGTGTCTGTTACGTGCTTGTGCATTCTCTAGTTTTACAGAGTTTTATACTCTGTAATAACTAATTTTTACACTAGTAAAAACTATTTACTATATATTTATACTATATTTAGTAAAATAATATTTACTACAGTAAAACTATTTACTCTAGTTTTACAGAGCAGAATTTTTACTCTTTTGAAAACTAAAGAATAGAAAGTGCAATTCAGCTTTGCTCACCTGCATGTTTCTGTGTTGATGTGCTTTCTTCTCAAGCAGCTTTCTGTTCTGAGGGGAAGAAAGCAGAGCTACTTCTGCTCCTGTTCTCCTTGCGAGGATTATTAGGCTATTTAGCTTAAGCTTTGGATAAGAAAAAGATTTTTTGACACTGTGTTGACGTGGTGTCTTTAAAACTTAATATTTTGGTTACTGTAATAAGCAATGCTGCTGTCCCTTTTTAAGGACTGTGATAAAGAGCACGCAAAACTTGACGGTCTTTTTCTGCCTGATTTTCTTCTTAATTTGGCTTTCCAGTCTTTAACAGTCTTCCCCTGGAGGAAAACATTTGAAAAGGCAATAGTAACCTCATGGACTCAGGAACGCTTCCCTGACTGCAGCAGCTCCTGGACTAGCCCCTTGGTATCTGTCCACACCAGCAACAATATGCATTAGGAGATTGTGGTTGGTTGTGCTTATTCCTCCAAAGAGTCATCCTGCTGCAGTCTTTACAACATGTAATCCTTGGGAAGGAGTCGGTTTCCTCAGTGGGTTATTCCATCTTATGTATTCAGCTCTATTAGAAATTAGATTCTCTGCATGGTTTTATTTTCCAGATAAAATTCCCTGGGACAAATGGGAAAAAATGTCTTATTGTTTGTTTGGATGTTTATTTTAGACTGCCATGAGCCTGCTCTCTTAATTCCTTTTATCTGTATGCAGGGGAGTGTAGAAGTCTCCTGCTTGTCTTACCTGTGAATGCTGAAAGCTGCTGATGAGCAATGGCTGACTTATGGGATGTGCATTACTCAGGAGGCAGTTGTTTGCTAGAGGACTAACTAGAGTCTTCTGGCAATGGGTTAACCTAGGGTCAGCAACCCTGTTGGGAGGGAGCCCTTTAAACTCCTAAGTGCAGAAAGAAAGTTTATGCTATAGTTCTGGCTGTCTTTCTAAATTACTTTTTCTTTAATGCATTGAGGCCTAAGCATGTGTGTATATGTACCTTAGATCTGGAGCGGTGTGAGGGCTCCTGATAGTATCTTTAGAACTGCTGACAGTTAAAAATGGGGAGTACTAGGATATTGTGTTCTAGCAAGAAGGTACATTTTGCAGAAGCTCTGCTTATATGCAGATGGTGGGAGCATTTCTTCTATAATGGTAACTTGATAAGTAAGCAACTGTTACAAAGAATTTCTTGCTGATGCCTAGCTATAAGCTAAAAGAAATCGGAAGTGTTCTTTTAGCATAACTGACTCTATAGCACAGTTTTAAATATGCTACCTCTTCCTGTATTCCAAATGGGTAGTATTAAAAAATAACTGAAAAATGGAGGAGTGCTCAAAAGTATTATATTGCAAAAAATAAGAGTCCAGAATATTGTATGATACTGAAAAGAACAGATTCTGTGTGTCAACATCAGTACCTTGAAAAATGCATTCAATACCACCATAAACTATTATCTAAATAGATTTGGTCTCTCTTGAATTCTGAATGTCCTTGATTTAATACTGCCAGGTGAGACTGTGGCAATCATAGCTGGAGGATAGAAATGAAGCATTCATGCATGAAACAGAATGCTACTGATGGTACATTTTCTGTATATGTTACAAGTAAGAAGAATTACTTTTTTCTTAAAGTTATTTGTAGAAAACAAGGAATTTGAGGTTGTTCTCAGGGTGTAAAAACATATGATTAGAATTTTGATCGGCCATATTAGAAGATTCTGATAGTCTTCGAGGAAATGCCAGTAGATTTCTGCCAATTTAGTGTGCTGATTCCTCTTAAATCAAGGACTCAGTGTCTCCTTCTTGGAGTTGAAAGTTGTTCTCTGACTACCTAGTCTAGAGCATCTAAGACTGCTGCTGCCTTGTTTCTTGTCAACAAAAGAATCTTTAAAAGCACTTTGGAGTAGATTACATTGTCAGAAGGTGAGCTTGTTTTGGAAGCAGATAAGAAAATGCTTATTGTTGACAAAGACTTACTGAAGAAATAGAGTGAAATCTACGAGATATACTTAGAAGCAGCATAGCCTCTTTTTGCAGCAGACTCAAGGCCATTAAGCAGTTTCAGGCATGCATAAAGCTGAAAAGCAGTACACTAGTTTTTAGGCTTTGTATTGCTTTAAGTCACTTCTCTCCCATCTGATGGGCTATCATTTAAACTTGGCAAAGCTGCTAGAAAATACAGTATGTGAGTATAAATAAGAGCAAGACATTTTTTCTGGAAGAAGTCATAAATTCTGGACCTTTTGCAGTCTCCTAGTTTTTATTACTCTTTCAACTACATTGCAAAACCAGTCTTTTTCTTTTTTTTCCCCCCTTTCTTTTTAAAAGCGGAAAGGTCTGTATGGGAGCTGAACAGTTATTTCAAATACCATTTTCAGTTCATCTAGTAGACAGACATAGGATTAGTGTAGTCCTAAAATTAAAAATAGCAGTCATGTATGTCACTCATTGGTATGTAATCATGATTGGTAAATTTGGTACGTTGTTACTGTAAATTTTCAGGATATGTTTTCCAGTTATGCAGTCTTCTTTAAGACTCTCTAAACCTTGATTATTAACTAGTCAGGACAGCAAAGATTCCCACAGTGCTGTCAGAAAAGAGTTGTTTGACGATTTGAAAATGTTTTATACCTTTTCTGTTTATAAAAACCAAACTATAGTGATCAAAATAAACCAGTGAAAAAGTGCATCTAGATACAGGCCAAATGATAATTGCAATTTTAATGTGCCAGGCTGTTAGAAGTGGCTCACTGTGTTATCATAACCACGGAAGATTTGAGTTTAGACATAGAGTTTAAAGAAAAAATTTAATTCAGTGGTTGCTTTTCTTTTGTTCTGAGTTGCTGATATGTATTCCTGGTAATGAATTTATTTTGTCTGATGTTATTTATGTATACAGCTAGAACGTGCTTCGTGTAAATTTACAGAGACAATTCTGAACAGCTTTTGTATTGCTTTTAAAACTCATTCAAATTTAGTTAGATTTCTATTTGTTCCATCAATTTGTTAATGGATAAGACCTTATTTACAGAATTCTGGATTTTCAGCATCCTGCAAGGTTTAACCTACTCCCCATATATATTAAAAAAATGGTGTAAGTTGTCAAAATAGTTCACAGTATTTGATAAAGACTTGTGCAAGGTTTGTATCTGGCATCTCTCTATTATTTTAAATTATATCGCAGGAACTTCCATTTCTAAAAGTTGAATTAAATAATAGAATGAATGCACAGCAGAAATGTGACAGAGACAATAAAATGCAGTAGTAGCCTTTGACTTTGTCAAGAGACAAAGTGTGAAGATGTGAATTTAGGAGCTGGAAGTTGTGGCTAGCACAGGTCTTTCCCATGAGAATTTTCTCCTGTGTTTTATAAACAAAGATAAAGTTTGGATGTTATTAAAAACAGTGTCTCAAGATTTGGACAGTTCAGGCCTGGCCAATCAGGCCTATGGGGAGGTTTCTGACTGACCAATCTGAGTGACCTCTGAAAAATCTATATAAGTTGGAATCAAAATAAGAAATCTCTTTTTTCATGCCACGCTGAGAATCCGGGTCTTTTTCTCTGCTAGCGTCTCAACAGCGACAGAAAGTGGATGTCGCTGTTGAGCAGCTAGCAGAGTAATGAATGCATCGGTTCTCAGTGGCAAGAAGGAATGACCTTTATTGTTTTGATTTCATTACATTTATAGAGTTCTCAAAAGTCACCCAGATTGGTCAGTCAGAAGCCTTCCCCCAGGCCTGATTGGCCAGGCCTGCACTGCCCAAGTTCTGGGACACTGTTCCAAAAACATCCAAACTTTATCTTTATTTACAAAACACAAGAAAACTTCTCATGGAAAAAACTGTGCTAGCCACAAGTGACCAATTAATATTCACACTTTGGTTACTTTGTCTTTTCTCTCGAGCTGCATGTTTTCATTGTATTCAAATCCCATTGTTCATTCTTGAATTAGAGTTCAAAGGTTTATCTTCTCTGAGTCCACAGAACCAACTTTTTTCCAAAGAAAAGTTTTTTGTTTTCCTATTGTGATAGCTATAGACTTTCTTCTGAGTTCTACATTGCTGTATGTATTTCAGTGTAGAATTTCAGTGGTTTTGTGATGTTGTATATGGTTTGCGTAGCAGCACTTGGGTACTTACATGCAGCACATTCTTACTTTTGTATAGGGGTTTCATCTCTAAATGAACTTCAGTTTCTAGTTCTTCCTCATTTCTTGCAAAATGCTAGGAAGTTTGAGTGGTTATAATCTTGTTTAGTAGACATAATGCTGAGACTGTTATATTGAGATGCTGACAGAAATAACACACAACCTTAAATAAAACCATGCAACCACAGATTTTTAAAATTTCAGTTCTAAAAAGACAGGAAATTTGTTTTCCTCAAAAAATGTTGATTTATAAATTTCATATGCTGTATTTATTTCCTTGCTCAAGCAAAAAGATATGTAGTATGAAAAAGAGAACTAAAAAGCACTCTGCTTGTCAATTGATTGTCATTAGGAGACTTGTGAAAGGGTGAACTAAGAGCATTCTCTGTGCTTGATGTTACTACTTGCCAAATCTAACTGCTTCCAGACTTATGTAGGTTTATGCTTTTCCTGCAGTTCCTTAATATACTTTTTGCTGAATTTCCCTCCTGGTAAAAAAAGTTGTGCTCAAATACTTGTGCCACTTAGTATTGTAGTTGGAAGTAGGAAAGATACTTAACCTAATCTGCAGTATAAACTTATAATTTCTTCCACTTCATTTAGTAACTACTGGATTTATTAGGAGAAAAAACGTACTTGATATCAGATATAAAATGTTAAAATATACTTTTTATTTTTGCTTTTTTAAATCAAGCTTGTATTTGTAGTAATTGTAAAATGTGAAATCCATGGAAAATACTAACAGAAAAAAAATTGTATAAACACAATTAAATGTATATTAACATAAGGCATTTCTTGCCTAGTCTGGAAACATCATCAATTCTCAGTGTTTCTACTGTCAAAAGATGGAGAAGACAAGTACTAATATTCAAAGGTTTCACTTCAATTTCCATGCCTTAAGTCTGCAATCAGCTTAGGAACACTTTACACAGAAACTAGTTTTCTAGTGTTGAAATATCTTAAAAAATTCTGTCACTCTGCCTCAGTTTGTGTCTTGGATGGTTTCAGATTAAACATGGTGCCCTTTGCTCAGCACTTGCTGAATCAAACACAAGTTTTTCAGTGTTCAGAGAAATCCCCTTTCAGTTAGGATCAAAACCTGGCACATTTCTTCTTTCCATTGTTTGATGTGTTAATTGAAAGTGAACGATGCAAAAACTGATGCAGTAAATCCAGTGAGCATATGCTTAAGATAATTATAGCAAATATTAGCTTAATCTGCTAAAATAGTGTTGGAAGCTCTTGTTCACGATATGTGAAATTGCTGTTCTGACTCTATAGTTCCAGTAGGTTAGTATTCTTCATTACCATGTGCAGAACTTATTTTTGATCCTTCTAATTGAAGGATTGCAGAGGCAATCCTTCTTTTACCCTTGGTAAATGAGGGAAGCATCTCATGTTACTAGAATCTGTGTAGCTGGATCACAGGTCTCTTCAGATACCTAATCTATTTTGTAAAAGAGTTATAGTGAATAATTTAAAAGTGTGTTGGAGCAGACGTAGTTTGTCAAAAGCAGTCCCACTTTTGGGCTGCAAGATCAAAAAACCCACCAAGTTATTTATCTTTAGACTCACTTGAATTATTTTTGGAGAGGGAGGGAGAATTTCAGAAAAATAAATAAATTCTTCCCTTTTAAGTTGTCATATCTGCTTGAGACAGTGAGGGAGATAATGATGTAAATGAAAGACTGGAAAGTAAGTATTTTCCCCACTCCTGCTTTTTGCCACTGTGTTCCTTCAGGGTGAATAATTTCTTTCGCTGTTGAATTGTACTTCAGCAGTTTTCTGTGACTTCTTCAGTTACCTTGGATTCCTTAGAGTCTCTTCTTCTCTCTTTGAAAGTTCTTACTTGAAGCTTCTGTGGTGCTTCTTCCAACTGATCCTGTTCACTTGTTCTTGAGGAACGTAGCAATCACAGAGCTTCTGCAAAGAGCTCTGCTTTTCAAGAAGACCACTTTTGTAACGGAAAGTACAGGCTACCTCACTTTTGTGGTTAATTTTAGAGAACTGAACTAGATATGTATTTCTTGCTATAATGGATATGCAGGTGCCTTTTCTTTTTACAAGTTCTAGCTAGAGGAGTTTAAAGGTTTTGTTTTCTTGTGGCATTTTTCAGATTGAAAAAAAAAAGTGTGCATGGAAATCAGTACAGTATGTGTATCCAAATCAGTTAAAAACTTAGAAATTTGCTCAGTGCAAACATGTTGGCCTTGTTCAGCCTAATATTTGCATTCGACACATAAAAAATTAGTGAACAAAAGATAATCAGGATTCAGATGTTACAAATAATAGAGGAAACCAACTAATTAGGATAGGAGATGATAGAATAGGATGACAGTACTTGGTTCAGAAAGGGAGGCCATATCTGTGTTAGCTTCCCATAAAGAGAAAATTAAACTCAGGATGTAGGTAGCAGTCCTCCCAGGGGCATGCAGCTTACTCAGTTTGGTGTAGTATGACATGTATGATTTTCTATATGTAAGATGTTTTATATGGTCGGCCACAAAGAGCATAACTCTTGAGAAAGAAGAACTCACCAGAAGGATTGAATATCTTAAATTAAGAGACCATCAGTGAAATGTGAGACCTGCTTTCTAGCTGATATGATAATGTCCTCTTGCACCAAGAATGGTCCTGCAGTAAAGGAATTCTTTTAAGGGTAGAAGGAAGAGGGTATTGGTAGTGGATGGTTCTTTTACCCTGTCATCGTAAAATGTATGCCTAACCTCTGGCCATTTTGGTACCCCTTTGCAAGACTTAATCTGTTTAGGTCAGTGTCTTTGTTTGGAGAAGCCTAATACAAGACACAGCCACACATGCCATCTCAGAAGTGCTAAATGTAATCAATTCTGTAAATTGACCGGCTCTTGCCAGCTAGCATGTTGTTAGCCTTCATCACAAAGGCATATCACTGCTAATGTTCAACATACTGGTCCAAAGGACATAATTTCTATTCTGCAAAGCTTCTCTTGAGCAAATTGTTCTTCTAGCATGTCCTCTTTCAAGCAGTTATTCTAATGGGACTTTGCCTTAAGTGAACTTCATGGAGTTCCCATCAGCCGATTTTTTTCTTCCTATAAAGTCTCCTTGAGCAGTGGTCCAGCCCTCTACTGAGCCCTCAGTTCCTTCCATCAATGTTATATCATTTGTGAACTTGCTGTGAGGCACTCTAGCACATCTTTGAGGTTGTTAATAAAGATAGTAAACAGTACTGGCTCTCTAATGGATCCCTGAGGAATGCTTAATAATTGCTAGCTGCCAGTTGTACTCCACATGACAGATCATCACCCCTTCAACCTAACAGTCTAGCCAATTTTCCAGACACCTTATCTAATTTTCAATTCAGATTTCAACTCTTTGGCAATAAGGAGATGAGAGACCATCTCAAATACCTGGCCAAATTCAAGCTATACACTCTTGCCTGCTCTCTGTTTATTTTTACAGCCATGCATCTCTTGCAGATGCAGTGAGGTTGGTAAAGCAAGATTTTTCCTTGGTAAGTGTATACTAGTTGTGTTCAATCAATGTGTCTGTTAGGTGACTGGACATAATTTCCAGGATGATTTGCTCTGTAACTTTGCTAGGGAAAGAAGGGAGGCCTTTATTGGGTTTATGTGATTTTTTGTTTGTTTGTTTTTTATTATTTTAAATAATATCAGAAGAGAGTGGACCAAATCAATTGGCCTAGGGATACTCACTTTCCAGAAAGGAAACCCCATGAAAATGAAGCAACTAGGCAAAAAATCTCCAACCCCTAAACACTAGAACAAGTACAGAAATATTGTTTGGAGACAGTTAAGAAAGATATTGTAGCCCAAACCCACCTGAAATATGTGCTACAATTAAAAAAAAAAAAATTAAAATAGTCCCCTGCCCTCTCTAGAGTCTGGGAAAGTTTCTATTTTTTTTTTTTACAGGGAAAAGGATAGCATTTAAAACTTAAGGTTGCATTGCTGAGAAACAGGTAGGACCAATAAACAGAGGCAGAACAAATGCAGGTGGGAAGTTGAGAAGCTTAAAAAGGCTCTTGAGTGGTTTTCAAAGATGCTTAAGAACTACAGTAAAGTTTTGCTTAAATACAGTGAAAAAGAAGACAAGGAAATTCATATATTTGCTTAATGATAACAGTGTAAAATGATACACAGGCTTTATGAGGCCATAAAAAATACTCTTTAGCTTGGTCAGTCTTTGGTACTAGATGATCTTTAAGATGCCTTTTAAAACAAACCACACTGCTTGTGTGTTTCCATGCTAAGGATGATTAGAAGATGCCAATAACTCCTGTGTTCTTTGCAGCAGATAGATCAAAGGTGTTAGACCTATTTGAAGTAACTGTACAGCAATTATGAGGCCAAGTAGATCAGTCACTTTGTAAGTATATTGATTAAGTTGACTGATCAAGTAGATCAGTCACTTGTTTTCACACACCGAGGTGTCCAGAAACTGAAGTATGAAATTACTGTAACCTCACTGTTAACAGCCGCTGTACTAGTGGACTGGCAGGTTGCCACTGTAACTCCCAGAAATACAGAATGGGCTCCAGAGGGAGCTGCAGACAAGTGAGCCTGGCTGCTTCCATACTTAGAAGATGGCAGTTGTTCTTTAAGAAAAACAGGGTGGAAGGGGTAAAATTTTTAAAAAGCCAACCGCCAAACAAACAACAAAAAGCATTGGAGAGAGAGAGATATCACAAAACACAGATCAACACAGTTTTGTTGGGGGAGCATTAATGTGGCTCCTTTAAAGGGAAATCCTGCTTCATTAGTCTGCTAGAATTACAGAAGGGTGATGGTAACTGCGTGGTAACAGTAATCCGATCTGTATTTTTTAATTGCCTTTGGCAAGGCTCCACGTGAAAAAAATTCTGTTGCTGTGGGATTGGAGGAAAGGTCCTTTTAGCAACCATAAACCAGTTAAAGCAGAAGAAACAAAACTAGTGCTTATCTATGACTTCCAGGGTAAAAAAATTGGAATCAGGCTGCAGAAACTGTTAGGCTTTCCTCTTTCCTGAGTAGCATCTGCATTTGCCTCTGTTGGAGACGTAGTACTGGTAATGGCTAGAATTGGCACTGGGCTAACCCAGTTGGCCATTTCTAACATCATTCAAGCCAGTCCTGGACTTGTATGGGTTGAATCTTGTATTGCACTTTGTAATTTCTTATTTGGACTTGACTAAAGTTTTTCAGTCTCAGATACGTCATAACTTCAGCTGGAGATTATTTCACAGACAAATTAATTTATTTGGAGGCACTTCAGTTACTCTGACTACAAACTTACCCCTTTACTTATTTCATATAATTAATTTACTTCTGCATGTCCTTCATTAGCCTAAAGAAAAAATACGTGTAAAAGTTTACTCATAAAAATCTTACACAATCACCATTGTATGCTTGTCAGTTAGTGTGTAGAGAGGCAGTGTATATGTTCATAAACGTGTTCATTCAAATAATGTTTTTGAAGTTGAAAAGTAACTTGTTCAGAAGATAGATGTTGAAGGAGGGACCATATCATGTTGAATTCAGTCTTTAATTACATAAACAATGTTTTTTCAAGGAAACATTTTGCCATTTAGTGCAAAAAGCTAACATGCTGTGAAAAGTCAAGACTGTGGAGACAAATGCCACTGTAGTCTATGTAGAAGGAATTAAAGATGACTGAGTTTTGGAGGATTAAAGAACAGCAAAGAAAGTCAACGTGTGAAAGCACATGAGTGATCCCAAAGATAGCTGGATTCTTATGTGTCATACAAAACAAGTTACTTTAACTTTTTACATTTATAATTTTCTTTGTAATTCATGTTTTACAGCTGAGTCAGAGGAACACTGAACATACAATGTCCTTTAATGTACTATGTAGACTGAGACTTGGTTTTTTTAAGTCCTTTCCTTAAGTTAGCAAATATTTTGACCAGATTTTTTTGTGCCTTATTTCAGAGGGCAAAGTGTAGTAAAACATAAATTTCCTGTGAAACAGATGCTGCTGTTCAGCGTAAAACAGAAAGTGAGAAAACTAGCAGTCCAACTTTCACAACAGAGCTAGAATAATGTGTATTTGTGCATGATATGTGTTTATATTTTAAGCAAAAGCTTCATATTAATCACTGTGTTCGGTTCTGTGTGCTGTATGATCCTTGGCAGGTGGGGATTTTATTGCTGAAATAGTGTACAACTGTATAGTTAGAGAATGTGTCAGAAAACACAAGTATAAATAAACAATTTAGGTTAATGTCTTTCATTCTAGCATTTTCCAATTTGACTTTGAAACTTAAGCATTTGTATCCTGGCAACTTTATTTTTATGTAATTTTATTAAATTGAAAAAAGAGTAGTTCAATTTGTTGTGCAGACCTTAGCTGGTTGATATTACAGAATAAACTATAGTAGTAATACAGCAGTCAGTCAGGGCTGGAAACTGGGAGGATTCTGTTAAGTTTCTCAAATAGTTGTTAAATTGTAAGATATACCAGCACAAGTTTGGCAGGTGGTTTCCCCTGAGATGGAGTATTTATTCACCTCTTAAAAGGATTCTACCTACTACTGGTCTTCTTTTCATCTCAGGCATTTCTTTGCCTAAAAAAGAAGTTGCTGAAACTTCTTGGTATATGTTACAATCAGCATTGTGTCTGAATTTTGAAAATTCAGATGATTTACATATTTAAAAAAGCTGTTGTACAAAAGCCTCCTTATGTTTGAAGTAATGCAAAGTATTGTCAAATTAGAACTAATTCCTGGGTGTTGACAGCTTTTTTCCTACTGATATGTTGGTATGGGTTTGGTTTAATATTTTTATTATTTTAGTGGCATCTGTGTGATTGTATTTCCTCTTTTGTAGACTGCATCTTGAAGCAGCATTGGATCAGATGAAAATACACCAATCTGTGAGTAAGTTCACAATACAGGATCTTAATTATGCTTACAGCAAAAAGGGGAAAGTACAGTATTAAATGTAGTGTAGTGGGTTGGCCCTGGCTGAATGCCACCAAAGCTGGCATCCACCAAAGTCTCTCTACCACTCCTCCACAGCTGGACAGGGGAGAGAAAATACAACAAAGGGTTCATGAGTTGAGATAAGGACACAGAGAGAGATCCCTCGCCAAGTACTGTCATGCACAAAACAGACTCAACTTCCGGATATTAATTGAATTTATTACTAACAAAATCAAAGGATAATGAGAAGTAAAAACAATTATTAAAAACACCTTCCTCCTGCCCCTCCCTCTTTCCCAGCTCTGCCTCCTCTCCCCCAGTGACACAGGGTGACAGGGAATGGGGGTTATGGTCAGTTCATCCCATGTTGTTTCTCCCACTGCTGAGGAAGGAGAGTCCTTCCCCTGCTCCAGTGTGGGGCTCTCCCACAGGAGATAGTTCTCCATGAACTTCTCCAATGTGAGTCCATCCCACAGACAACAGTTCTCCACAAACTGCTCCAACATGGGTCACTCTTCCACAGGGTGCAGTCCTTCAAGGACAGGCTGCTCCAGCGTGGGTCTCCCATGAGGTGCAGTCCTTGCAGGAAACCTGCTCCAGTGTGAGCTCCTCTCTCCACAGGTCTGCAGGTTCCTGCCAGGACCCTGCCCCAGCACAGGCCTCCCACAGGTTCACAGCCTTCCCTCTGGCATCCACCTGCTCCAGTGTGGGTTTTCTCCATGAGCTGCAGGTGGATCTCTGTATCCCCATGGATCTCCGTGAGCTGCAGGGGCACAGCTGCCTCACCATGCTCTGCACCACAGGCTGCAGGGGAATCTCAGCTCTGGAGCACCTTTTGTCTCTGCTTTTGCACTGACGTTTGTGTCTGAAGAGTTGTTCCTCTCACATATTCTCTCTCTGCTCATCTCTGGCCATAATTACATCACTTTTTTTATTCCTAAATATGTTACTCTTTACTGTCAACTCTGGCTCAGCCCTGGCCAGTGGAATATCCATCTTGGAGGATGGACACCAGGGATTGGCTCTGCTGAACTTGGAGAAAGCTTCTAGTATATTCTCATAGAAGCCACTCCTGTAGGCCCTCCCACTACCAAAACCTGGCCTCTCAAACCCAGTACAGTAGTCTGTCAGAATACTATTTATTTATGTAAGGTTATTTTCTCTCCAAAGATTGATTTGTTTTTCTTGAATGTATATTTTGTAATCATAAGGCCATACATATGATTTGAAAGTATGGTTACCCATTAGTTCTTCATAGATCTGTTAAGTCAGTGAAAGTATATGTGTATATGTACACTCTAACACATTTGTAACTTATGTGTATATTCTACCTCTACATAATATAGTGGTTTAGAAATTTCTTGCTTACTCAGACCTCTGTTTTAATACTAGTCTCACAAATTATGGGGATTTGAAAGTAAATCAAAATGGTGAAATTGTAAGAATTGATCATTAATATCTTCTTTGATATCTTTATAATCTTTACAGTAGGTAATGCTCCTATGAAGATGAGTCTTTGTCAGTCAGATAGGTAATTCATTACCATTGCCTCTCCATCCCTCCTCTGATTCTTTGTATTATTAGCTGTTCTTGAATGGTCTGGGAGAAATACTCAAGAGTCCATAGTTACCATCCAGCTGTGTGTTGCATCTGTGGTGAATTCTTTATGCACAGTATTGTGCAAAGGAAGTAAGACGGAGACTTGGAGAAGTACTCTGCATGTTCTGAGCAATAAAGCCTTACCATTCTTTATCACTGTTTTTGTTTTCTGCTGGTGGCTGTTTTCTTTTTTGTTTTTTTTTTTTTTTTTTCGATAATGTTGACCACTTGAATCAAAAGATAGAGGGGTTTTTTCCCTTTATTTTAAAATTCTGTCTTTAAGTGGAAATATCAAGCTGCTGAAAACTGAAAGTTACCTTTTTCTCGGTACTACTTCTTATGTGTTATGTTCATAGCCACAGAGCTGAATGTTTGAATACTGACTTTAAAAATCACTTCTTTGTTTTTTTCAGTTCAGTTAGTCTTGGCACAGAGAGAAGGGGAAGGACAACCAGTGGTGAGGAGTTAAGGACCTGCTGAGCAATACCCACGCTTTTCCAAAAAACAGTCAGATCTCTAAAACTGCCAGTTCTTGACAAGTTTAGGGCTTTAACAATTAGGATTTTATTCCTTCTTTTTTCATTATCTTTTAAGGTTAACATACCATGTTTTAAAAGTTTGTGGGTAGATGCACACTTCTGGTTTGGTAATTAGTATAATGATTAGCTATTCTTTTGTTGAGACTGAGAAAAAGGTTTAAACTACTAGTGAAGTGTTTTAGGCAAATTTAATTTAACTTTTCCAGTCTGTGTTGTTGTGAACATTATTTAAATGAACAGGAAGTGTCTGATAAGACTCAAGTCCAAAGAAACATATTAAGCAAAACTTCTCTGTTAGCACAGAAGACTGAGATGATTCTAGCTGTTTCCAAGCTTTTACCAGTTGAAGTGTAAATACATAGTTGCTCACATGGTCTATAAATAGTTATTTCCTTATTGTTCCCCCTCAAATGAAAGGAAGTGGTAGTGTGGTGACACATGTATTGAGATTTTCTAGAAGGCTGCAGCATGACTGAAGCTGGATGTCCATCTTTGAGCATGAATGAGCATATGTTATAAATCCTTGCTCATGCGCTAAGAAAGTGCATACACCCTCTGCCTTCAAATGGGTGTAAAATGCTTTCTTGCTGACTAGAAATACAATCTCATGTCTGTTACCAGTAATTTGCTGAGAATCCAAACTTGATATTGTCTAAATAATCTTTGATCATAATTCTAATAAATTTTCTTTTCTAAAAGGAAACCTGACATCAATTTCCTCACTTTATCAGTGAGGTTGGAATTCACTTTCACCTTAGCAGATACCTGCTTTCATTAGGCATTCTAATATCAAGGGATAAATGCCGTAAAAAGAGACTGAGCTTTCCTGTAATAACATCGTCTTATCAGTTGCCTTTGTCAGGAAGAAGTAATGGGTAGTTTTGTTGTTCTCCCATACAATATTTCAAATCCTGTAGGTCAAAGTTGGAGTGGGTCAAGGGAAAAGGAAACTGTCTTCCTTACATTTCCAATTTCTTTCCATTCTTATTCCATTGTCCAATTATTTTCTAGTTTTCAATTATTTTCACCAAATCCAAATTCACTGTTAATGCTATTCATGTCAGTATTTGTTTATAAAGGTAAAGAATGTGTTGGCAGGTAGTCACACCATTTCCCCCAAAAAGCAGGACAGTGTATCCATCAAATCCTATTCAGAAAAATAGCAAATGCCTTTTGAAAAAACAGTAAACTCTTCGCCTACTATTTCTTCAAGGAGGCAATTTGAAGGCTTCTTTCATTATGGGGCACTTGAATCTACTCTGTCCTCAGCTCAGACATGAGAGTGGCATTCCCTTCTGGTCTTCACCACTGGTGTTTCCCACCACAAGTTTCTTTCCACCCAGTAGCATGGGTGGCTCTCACTGGAGTCAGTAACACTGTGGCTTTGTGCACCATGGCAACTTTTTTCTGTTAGGGAAATCCTTCACCTGGTGTTTACTACAGGCAAAAATGTCATTCCTTTGATGTTTTGTTTAGGTTCTTTGAAAGTAACTATTACACAGCTCTATTGTGAGGGTTTTTTATGGGTGTTTTTTTCTTTGTATAAGGAGGCTTTCTGCAAATACTAATTGGGAACAGTAGTTTCGTAATTCAAGTATCATTTTGGCAGCAGTGTTGATCTAACTCATCATCAGATATGCTAATAATTAATTAGGAATTAAGTTTTGTGTTCTGAAGCTGACAGTTAACTATGTTTTCTCAGTGGGATGTAAGTGTGCCTCTGTAAGACCATGGTAATTTGATGACTGCAGATTGTAGGGTTTATTACTTGTGGGTCTATTCCTCGAGGGAGAAGATGCTATTTTTTTATGTAGAAGTATGACAAGTAGAGCACGTCTTGCTGAGTAGACTGATATGATGTATCTCTCTGCTATCCTAGACAGACAGTTAGTTACAGGTGATGCTGTTTCACTGCCTCCCTAACCAATTCCTATGAACAATTACATAACACTTAGAAGGAAGGAGGGGAGAAGGGGCTTGAATGGGCCATTTATTTTCTGCTCAATAGAAGGGGTTATGTTTCAGTGACCTTTGGCTATACTTCAGTTTATGTTGCTTGTATCTTCTTTTAGAATACTGAACATGTATTTTTTTCTATCTGTTTTGCAGTAGTATTCTTTATTGTCTGTATATAATATGTTTATTTATAGAGTTTTAAATTGCATTTTAATACATCCACATAATAAACATAACACCTTGTGTGCTTTGATCAGTCTCTCTGACTATGGGAAATAATTTTTCTTTTCAGTGGAGTACAGTAAATGCTGATATGAAAGCTACAATGGGCATTCAAATGAGTGAATATTTAGAAAAAGATGAAAAGCATGTTCATATTATCTTTGTGTGTTACTTAAAGAATGTTCTAAATGTATGCAGTACCACTGTGCTGGGGGACTGTAGTCTGAAGTAACATGGGAACTAACATATTAATATCAAGGTAAAGGTACATATTCCCCAGATGCATAGTTTTACCTTTTTCAGCTTTTATTATCTTTAGAATAGTGTTCCAGTTATTTCATGAATACAGAAGTATTAATTGGCCATGACATGTTCCAAAGACAAAAGAAAGGTCTAATTCACTCTAACAAACTTGTTAGTCACTGTTTATATCAAGAGGATTGTGAATCTACAGAGAGTAACACTGTTTTCTTCTACACTTGCTTTGTTTATAAATCAAAAGTTTTTAAGTGACCTACAGTATCTGCTTGTAGTTTGAAATGTTACTTATAAAGCAGACCTCCACTATGTAGCACAGATATTTATCCCTTAAGATTAATTCTTTAAGTTAATTTGGGGGAAAGAAGGACCAAAAAAGAAATACTTATATTATGGTTTTTTTAGAGTATTGCTTTTTTTTTTGTTCTGAAATGTAATATTTCATATTCTAAGAAGAAATCCTTCTGAGGTGTGTCATTGCTCATTTCTGTGAGCAGTAGGCAATTTGTGAATGCTAAGCTCTTGACTAAAATCTAAACAGAATATGGTTTACTTCTCATTGACTGTATGTATTGATACTTCTAAATCTATTTTTAGCATTTTTCTCTATGAATAGGTCTAATTTTTAACTTGAGATTTTTAGTACTAAAGTGTATAGCTGTCTCTGACAATGATGCTTACATTCATGTTGGCTCTCATTAGTTGGATCAATTTTTAATTGTTACGATTTCACAGTATTTTAGTTGAGTGATTTGAGTGATTTATCTAGTGAAGTACATGATCTTTAACTTAAAAAAAACCCGGGGTTTAAAGTTTTCATCCATCCTAATTCAGTTACTGTTTGCTTTGTTCACCAATCACTCTGATCCTCCTAGCAGGGGACAAGACCTAGAGAACAAAACTGATAGTGACTGTGTAGATAAAAAGGCAATGAATTCTGCTTTTAAGGCATAGAGGGAATAGTCTGTAAAAGAATAAAAATTGGAATGAAAGTACAGTGTCTTTAACCTGCAGATCTATTGTACCTTTGAAAAGCTTGTACTCTGAAAAAAACATACTGTGATGCTACAGAGATTCATAATTATGTGACAGAACACTTTGAAGAGAGGTCACTTTAGAAACTGACCAAAAGGCTTGTCAAGAAAATAGACCACATTATAAATAATTACAGAAGTAAAGAATGCATTTTCTTAAAATCTCCAGGGATTCTTTTAGTGAAATACTAGGTGTCATAATGTATTTTATTTATTGTATGATAGAACTGTGTTATTTATTTTCCAATAGAGCCCTTTCGTAAACTTAATGAAGATGATGAGGTCAAGAGTAATACTCCAAAAGTTTCACATGAGATGTTACAGAAGGTAAGAAACCAACCCCAGAAAACAGATCTAAATTTTAATAAAGGAATCATATATATTTATATGTGTGTATGTGTGTGCATGTGTGTGTATGTATGTATGTATGTATGTTAGTACTCATGAATTTAAGCTATCATTTTTCTTCCTAATTTAAAAATGTGGCTTTCTTCAATTTTGTTTAGAAATTAATTCTAGGGAAATAGCCGTGAATGTGTCATGTAAGATAAACATGGGTAGTGTCAGAGAAAATGAGAAGAGTGTTTAGGGGTATAACGTTAAAAGCTAAAAAATTACCTAAATTGGAAGTAACATAGACTTAACATTTTGCCCCTTAAGTTCAGGAACCTTAATTGTTTTGCTGGGTATTTCAGTTTAGATTATATCAGGTGTTAATCTCCATAGAGCTCTTGTTACAGAATAGAATTGATGCATAATAGTGATAAATCCACCTTTTGTTGTATTTAAATTTTAGCACAATGTTGCATATACAAATATTTTCTACATATGTGGGTCTATCATTTTATTACAAGATAATACTGTATGTGTGTAGTGTTCTTTAGCTTAACAAATGCGGTAAGTATTTTATCTTCACTGCTTAACATTCTACATATTTTGCCTCTTACAGTAACGAGATGTTCTTAACTAGTTGCTATTTGTATTGATATTTGTAATATACACAAGTAGTTTAGTATGTTAACAGGTGTTCACTTAAGAGGGCTCACTTGTATTTTACCATATGTTTTGTTTGCTTGCAAAGAAAAGGCATCCTTCAAACATTATCATGCCTTTTGTTTGTCATTTTGCAAAACTATTTGTTTAATTACTTATAAATCTTTAAAAGCATGCTTAAATTGAATAAACACAAATCTATAACTTTGAATGTCAGTTCAGGTATGTCTATTTATTTTTTATCTGTGAATTAACTTGTAGGAAGTATGGTAATTTACAGCAGATGATGTGATTGCATAGACTTGTAACACTTGCCATATGGTCAGGCAATGAAGGCTGTCATCTCGTTATTACTGAATGACAAACATCATGTTAAAATAATAACACACAGAATAGGAAGTGCTCACATTCATTTATCTTAAGGTAGAGTGAGTAATTGAAATAATATGAATGCTACCATCTGAAATGTCACACAGTTTATGCTTGCTTATCATCTATATTTCAGAACTATAATTTTGTTTGCCAGGTACTACATAATTTTCATCTCTATGGATATACAGAGTTATGATGGTACCTTAGGGATAGGTGTAGAAGCTATTCATTGTTTATTTCCTTCCAGCTGTCATACATGACTTTAAGTGCTACTGAGTGCAAAAGGTTGCTTTAGAGAAATGAGAAAATAGTAGCAGAATTTTAGTTTGGGAAGGTAATTGAAGAAAAGTGTTGGTCTAACACATTGTCATTGGGGTGGAAAATGCACACTGTGATTTTAATCATAACCCTTTCTTCAAATAAAGCATTTGAAAAAAGATCCCTTTTATTTCTAATTTCACCCAATAACTTTACCTAGTCATAATGCATTGTCTCTTCATATTAAATATTTGCTATCAAACTCACAAATTCAGTATCAAATTCACAAATGTATATGAAGTTTGAGCAGCTCTTGTTCTAATTTGCTCTGTACATCAAGAGCGCTTATTTATCTGAATCACATCTGTAGTATCCGCTTTGCAAAACATTCCATACATTTAAAAATAATTTAAAAACATTTGCAAAATTTCGTTGTAAAAACTTATAAGTAAAAGCTTATACAAATAGTATGGTTTCAATATTTTCAATGTCAAAGTAGTTTTGACATTTAATATTGCTACAAAGTGAGGGAATGGGCCAGTATTTTACAAGGTTAGGAGTTGAAGTGAGCCATGCACATGCTACTATAGCTCCTTGAGAAACAGTCTTTCCCAACCACCTACAGAGAAATCTAGAACCCCTGACACTTCTGTTAGTGAATGAGTGGGGATTGAACTTGTACAAAACCAACCAAAAATATTTCTTCAAGTATTGGCATAAGTGGTTACTGAGCACAAAACTTACTGTGATGCCCTTTTCAAGCCTCTGGGGAAATCTCATAGACTAAATAATAATTTTAGTATCTGCTAAGATTAAAATTGCCCCTTACTTCTGCGAATTCTGCTTTATGTGGATATTCCAGAACATCATGGAGAATTGGTTTATTGTTAATGAGCTTGAATATGAGTAAACCTCAAAGGACTTTGCAAGCAAAACTTACGTATCATACATAGGGAGAATGCTTCTTCAAAATTTATATGAGAAACTTGTAAAATTAAAGTCTCTCAATTGAAACGTGATAGATTTTCCCTTTCTGTGAATAGAAGACACATACTAGCTTTCCTATTTTTTAGATGCTGAGTTTTTGATACCTTGCTAGGATTTGTTTGGGGTTTTTTTTTAATCAAATTAGTATTTTATTTTTGTATTTACGACATTTGAAAGAACTTGTTGATTTAGATAGCTAGTGCAAAATTGTCCATATTTCAAAGTAGTAATCCTTCTGAAAATGTTCTGGGTTTTTTTTTAATTCTATTAGTATGTATAACCAAATCAGTACTGAGCTCAAGATGCATCAGGAAGATTCATTAGCATAGCATACTTAAACTTCTGTGTCACTTTGCCTGGAATTTTAACTTCTTTTACCATCTGCCCTTTGTTCAACAGCTGTATTATTGCAGCTAAAATGTTTTCATCTTTTCATCATTATTTTTAAATTAAGGACTGTAGATTGCTCTTGCCCTTGCTCTTCATGTAATAATATTGTCATATAATAAATATATTTGAAAACATAGTTTGGTGTTTTTACAGGACAGGCTGAAATATTGTGAATGCTAAAATTGCTTTTGTTAGGTACAACAACTAGAAAGAAGACTCAAAGATATTGAAGGAGAATTAAAGAAACAGAAAGAAGTAAATAAAGACTTACAGAATGAGAAAATTTATTTGAAAGAATCTTTAAAAGTGCAAAAGGAAGATGCAGACACAAGAAAAAGAGAGCTGGAAACACTACTTAAGAGGATTTGTGAAATAAAAAAAGAAAAAGCAGAACTTCAGTTAGTGATCGATGAGAAGGAAAAAGAATCTGCCTCTTTGAAGAGGCAAGTGACAGAAGCTAACAGGTTGAGAAATGAAAGTGAAGATTTGCTGAGTCAAGTGCTGGAGCAGAAGTGTTTGCTGGATAAAGCCAAAGCAATGGCAATCTCTGGGCAATGTAATTGCAAGATAACAGGCACCAAGGTTAAATTAAAAACAGCCAAGAAAAAGAGCTCTTTGGGACATCATGGAGCTTTTCTCAAACAGTCCATCAAGGTTATGAGTAATGTATTTGAGAACTTCAGTAAGGACGGCTGGGAGGATGTGAGTGAAAGCAGGTACGGCTCTCATTAACTTAGCCCTGTAGAGGGGACACTGTGCATATGTAAAGCACTAGCAAATGGAGATTGAATTTCAACTACTGTTGATTTGGTATTCAAAAAAAATACTGTCAGATCCTTTGAAATATCTTGGGAGGTCTTGTTCTGAGCTTATTGACTGAAATTTGCATGCGAAATTAGCCACAACTGCATGAGTATTTGAATAGGTGCCAGGAAACCCAAAAGAAGGCAATGCTTGATTTCTTCCAGTGATGCTATTTTCATGCAGTCATGAGGCTTGAAATTGACAGTTTGGCAGGTTGATTTAATTTGCTGGCCCTTTGCATATTCACCACTGACAGCTAAGGATTCCCAGGCAAGCCTACTAAGTCGGTTTAGTTATCTTGTGACATGCCGACCCAGGAGGAGAAACATTTTTTCCCCTTAATTTAGTTAGATAAATTTTGAATGACCCATTTCAGCTTGCTAGCAGATGTCTACAAGCTGTTTAACATCCTTTAAATTAAGAACCATCCACACTAATTATTTCATGTATGTTTTATGCAGTCATTGTACTAACTTTAATTGAATGATGGTTAAAAATCAGTTCTTTAAAGGTAATGGTTGCCACATACAGTCCCAGTCATGGAGCAAAAGGCTCTCAGAAAATTCCACTGGCAAGCTTCATAAACATAAAGAATTTTTGCTTCTCTTTATTATGTCCCCATATACTTGAGGAGGAAGCAGTTACCCACTAGACAAATGGGTATCACACCTTGTCTTTCAGAACTTTTTTTGTAAGAGAAAAGTAAAGAAATTTCTTAAGCCTGTATGTATCCAAAATACAGGAAACATGGGAAAAGAGTAGTGAAAGTGGAATTGTCTTCATGGGCTTTACACTGATTTATGAGTCATACAGAATAAATCGATAGTGTCAAATGAAGCCCTTCTGCTGCTTCTCCCCATGCAAAATAGGGGGTTCCTAAACACAGTATCTCAAAAGAGAAAACAAATTAAGAACAACATAATTTGTCAGTTGGTATCGTTGATGTAAAACTTGTTTGTTTTTCTGTATAATTCAATACTACTGATCTGATTTTAATAGAAAACATACATTTTTCCACATACAGAAATAGGTATGCATCTTGTAATTAGTTTTTTATTTTATTTGTTATGTTGCTCTCTTTAAGAACAAAATTGAACAAGCACATTGCTGTTCCATTTTAAGTTTGAAATAGAAAGTAATTGCATAGCTTCACTTGTCATGGCTAGACATAAATACTACTTTTGATAATTGTACAAATGTTGGGTTAGGGAATTCTTGTTGTGCAATAGTGAACATTTTTGAAAGTGAAGTTTCAAGGTGTCATTCTCAACAAGTTAGGGAAGTATCTTCATTTAGTTCCTTCTTCTACTAATTGATAAATACCATTCTTTATCACTAGTAGCTGTCTCTGAGTTTCTGAATGCAAAGCTTCCATTTTCTAAATAGAACATTCCTTAAAAGCAGGTGAGGGAAATGTGTATGTAGTTAGAAATATCTCAATGATATTGCAGCACCTTTAAACCATTGCATTGATTCCTGTTCTCATCAGTCAATATGACATACCAATGTGTCAGGATAGGTGTTGTAAAGTATAAACATGTTCATGTGTAAACAGTTCTCATCCATTTGAAGTCTTTTCACTGGTTAAGTAGACTGCATCTCTAAACCATTGATTTTTTTGACGGTGTACCTTAATTTGAACTCAGTAATGGTGTTTTAAATATCTTTGTTTAAAAAGTAACAAATCAAAATAGCCTTCTGTCAAGGGATTCCTTTACAAATCTGCTCACGCAAATGATGATAAATAGATGTTACACTGATGTTACAGAAAAGTATATATCTGAGACTTCATGTTTTAAAGTAGGCTTCTCTGAATATAAGAAAGCAAATGATAATGCAGGGTAAGGCAGTGAAAAACTGGAAATTAAGAGCACATTGAGTGCAATTTAAGGAAAAACTTGAAGAGGATTTAAAGTTTCAGGTCCAGTTTCTCTGCATGGCAGGCAATCTTTAGTGAAAGGATTAACAAGTTTACAGAATTTGAAAGCACTCCAAAGGGGTGCTAAACAGAGCTTTCACTGAGGTATAATATCTGAGTTTGTCTCAGTCATCACTACGAATGAAGTTCAATTGAAACAAAATATTATTCAGTATTGTACATTTACTTGTTTTATTATAAAATGTGAAAATAAAGGAAAGTATAAATTTGGTAGTTTATGAGCCATTCACAGACTAGAAGTACAATCAAGTATTTTTTCATTTATTTCACTTTTGTGCATTGTAACAAAAGCTGTTCTTTCAGAAGTAGCTGAAGTCTCAGACCTCCCTGCATTGTAGAGTGAGATTGCATTTGACAGAGTAGAACTTGATAAAACCACTTCAGAGATAGATTTTTCTTTATTGTATTTGTAAAATGTGTTGAATAAGTCACCGTACTATTTGGATTTTCTGTTAGTTTCTCTTCTTTCTTGTATGTTTATTTCTATGTGCATATGCATTGAACTCTGGAACATTTAATATTTAGTTTGATTTTGTTTTGTTTTCCTGCATGTGCTGCTTTAGTGACTCTGAAGTACCAACTTCTGAAAGTTTGGAAACAGCGATTATGAAGACAATGCAAAACATTGATCCACTGCCAGACAGAAGTAAACAAGAAGAAAAAGAGCACTGCAATGTGGTTTGTTTAGAAGTCAAAAATGAGAAATATATTAAAAAGGTATATAATAGAACTTATTTTGTTCTCCTGGGCAGAGTTTTGGAGTTTAATATTAGCAGTGGTGTTCCCCTCTTAATTAATTTGACTCTTGATATAAAAGTGAAAGCCTGCTTCCAGGTATTCTGTGGGTGCATTCATTATATTTTAGAATATTTTCTGAACAATGAGTCTGCTGTCATGGATTGACCCTTGCTGGATGCCAGGCATCCACCAAAGCCTCTCCATCACTCCCCTCCACAGCTGGACAGGGGAGAGAAAATACAACAAAGGGTTCGTGGGTTGAGATAAGGACACAGAGGGATCACTCATCAAGTACTGTCATGTGCAAAACAAACTAGAATTAGAGATATAAATTTAATTTTTTACTAACAAAATCAGAGCAGGATAATGAGAAATAAAATAAGACCTTAAAAACACTTTCTCCCTCCCCCTTCCTCCTTCCCAGCTGTACCTCCTCTCCCCCAGTGACACAGGGTGACAGGGAATGGGGGTTATGGTCAGTTCATCCCATGTTGTTTCTCCCACTGCTGAGGAAGGAGAGTCCTTCCCCTGCTCCAGTATGGGGCTCTCCCACAGGAGACAGTTCTCCATGAACTTCTCCAAAGTGAGTCCATCCCACAGACAACAGTTCTCCACAAACTGCTCCAACATGGGTCACTCTTCCACAGGGTGCAGTCCTTCAAGGACAGGCTGCTCCAGCGTGGGTCTCCCATGAGGTGCAGTCCTTGCAGGAAACCTGCTCCAGTGTGAGCTCCTCTCTCCACAGGTCTGCAGGTTCCTGCCAGGACCCTGCCCCAGCACAGGCCTCCCACAGGTTCACAGCCTTCCCTCTGGCATCCACCTGCTCCAGTGTGGGTTTTCTCCATGAGCTGCAGGTGGATCTCTGTATCCCCATGGATCTCCATGAGCTGCAGGGGCACAGCTGCCTCACCATGCTCTGCACCCCAGGCTGCAGGGGAATCTCAGCTCTGGAGCACCTTTTGTCTCTGCTTTTGCACTGACGTTGGTGTCTGAAGAGTTGTTCCTCTCACATATTCTCACTCTGCTCATCTCTGGCCATAATTACATCTGCACAATCATTTTTTTCCTTTCTAAATATGTTATTACAGAGATGTTACCATCATTTCTAATTGGCCCAGTTTTGGCCGGTGGCAGGTCTGTCTTGGAGGTGGCTGGCATTGACTCTGCTGGACGTGGAGGAAGCTTCTGGCAGCTTCTCACAGAAGCCACCCCTGTAGCCCCCACTACCAAACCTGGCCATACAAACCAAATACATGTATAAAAGCATTTGTAGAGAGTATCAGGATTGTAAAAGATGTTTAAAAAATGTAAAGCTGCTCTAAGATAGTGGTGCTGTCTCACAGTCCAGACAAAGAATGCCACAGACATCCCATTAAACTTTCTCTCAGTCAGAAGTGCCATACAGGACAAGCTGACCTAACCCATAACAGGGAGACAGCAACACCACTCTCTCTCCCTCTCTCCCTTCTATCCAAATGGTGTGCTGACTAATCAAGCGTAAACATCTCTGTTCGTTTGTTGTGCACTGGACGAGTTGTTCCATATTAAAAAGATACTTTTGTCTCTCTCTGTGGCCAGGAGATTCTGTCTTGAGAAAAATATGCTTTTAGACTCCTCTCAGCCTATTTACATTCATTGTCTCGGATTTGAACTGCTTGTCTCATTGCTAATATCTATATGCTGTTTTCTCACAGAGGAGGGCCAGCTGGTTGTGTCCCAGGTCTTTAGTGGCTCCAGAGGCTCCATACAATCTGTAACAGATGACTCATTCTTGGACTTTTTAATGGTGTCTAATACTTCTTCCCTCCTGTGTTTGTCCAAATAAATCACTTAATGGAATGTAAAACATAAGCAGATATTATTATTTCTTAGTTCAAGAAACAGGATACTGAAACACTGAACAACTTTTTGCTTTTAGGTAACTAGTTTGAAATTCAGTTTTTTGAATAGTGATATAACAGAGCTTGAAAAAAGTTGTATTTTCTTAGTCTCCAAAATTTTAAAGCAAAGGCAGACTCTCTGGCCCTGTTATATACTCTTTATTGTGTTATTCCATAAATACTTTTTCATCAGAAAAACTGAAAAGAAGGAGAATTCTTATGCAACCATCTCTTGGTAACAATACATAGTATGAGTAGGTGCACATGATATATGTGAAAATCTGACAGTGTGCTACTCCTGTTAATCTGCTACTCCTGAGTGAGGACATACAAGACAGGGAATCCAGGAGACTCTGTCCTTTCCTAATTGGTGGTACAGCACAGCCACTGCATTTTCTGTGGGGCCTGCGTTACATTTACTGTCTTTTCCTAATGGAGATGATAGATATATTCTGATACACATTTGTAACAAACTGGTGGAAGTGAAGCATACACAGGAAGTTTCCAGAGAGCCCTATGCAGTTAAATATGCTTCAGCAGAACTCCCCTATTGCAGGAAAAGCATTTGAAAACATCGTTTGTGAGTGTGGAAGATAGCATTGTACAAACATTGAGTATTAACAGTTGGGAACACCAATTTTAACAGAATTCTTAAATCCATCCAGAGGATTTAAGGACCTGACTGCTGGGTCATGATATTCTCATACAAAGAGAGGCTAAAGAAATCTCCTAAGTCCTGAGCTGTGCCAGGGGTTGAAGATGAGATCATTTATTACACAAGGATTTAGTCAGTTTTTCCCCACATGGTATGAATATATAATACCCTGTGCAGTATCAGCAGAGTTATTGTCACTCTCTTGCAACTCATACATTAGAGATCTCCCTCATTTTGCTGCAGGTGTGGATTGTTCCCTTGTAATCTGCTGAGAGCTCAGTTCTTGGTCTTTCAAATTGTGTGGTGATTGTACAAATCTAGAATTCAGGGCTAAGTTACCGTGCAATGTCAGTAGTTTGTTCAGTGCAGTTAGTAGAGAATGTGTTGCTCTTTACTCTTTAAAATTTGATTAACAGGTATTTTAGATACGAATATTTCCAGAAATGTGTTGCATGATATGACATGGAAATTGTAACCTGAAGAATTACAAAATTGGATAAATGTGGCAGAATTCCTGAACAAAAGTATTTAAAAATACACTGAGAATTTAAGACCCAGCAAATTGGTATTTTGATTTTAGCGTAAGCCAAGCTCTGGCAATTTTTATTTTACGTAGTGCAAACAAAATTTTTCTTCCGTTTCTTCTTTTGTCATTAAACATTTGATAGATTCTGGAAACAGCTGATTTTTCAAATCATGTATTTAAAAGGCATGCAGAAGACTTCTGTTAAACCCTGGTTAAACGCAGGGATTTTATCTTGGATGTTCATATAGATTTATGCATCTTCTAGTTACAGCTCAGTATCTAATCTGGTCTTCCTCTTTTTGAACTAATAAAACTGCTATTTTTAATTTCCCTTAAATATCTTGAAAATAGGATACTGTAGACTTTCAAGTAATACAGACTATCTTTTTTTCCTGACTAGAAAATTCATACTAAACAACTAGTTTAGTAACAATTCATTAGCTAAACAATAAATTATCTAAACAAGTAAAGTATGCATTAGCAGATACTTCATTTTTCTCTGGGATTATTTGGAAAAGGCTATCAATCACCTATAACAATTCAATAATTTTTTTACTTTTGATGGGAAAGACAGAAATTTGTACTCTTTGCTGGATGACGTTGAAAGATTGATTTTCAAATTAAAATGAATTGGAATTTATGTATTGTTTGAAGTATGTTTTGTTGTTTCAATTCAGACTGGAAGAACTTGCAATACAGTAGTTGGTGTGCCACAATGTACAGTTGCTAGCTTTCTGTTTCTGTTTTTCATTTGTGCCATTCACAGATTAAAGACCTAGAAAAATTGCATTCCAAGAGGAGGATGTGCTATCCCATATCATCTTATCCATCAATTCTAACCAAAGGTATGAATATTGTATATTTAATGAGTAAGATTGATAAAGCATTCCTGCCTACCCAAACCTCTTCTATATTACACAAACCCACTGATATGCTGTTGCAAGATTGGCTTATTTAAATTTGGATGTGTATTTTCAAATATTTAGCTCATTGTTTAAAGGTGAAATTCTCGTATAATAAGTGACTATCAAACAGCATCTTTTCACACAATTAAAGTAAGTTTTTACTAAGTCACTTATATGAGGCCTTTCATTACCTTTTGTTCTTGTTTGCCCCTTGTAGCCAACACAGCCAATGAAACAAATTAACTGTATTTTGTTGTAACTTGTTTTTTTTTGTTTTGCACCTTAAAAAACCTCAGCCTGTTAACAAGAACTGAATCTTTTATTTTCTGTATTATTGATCAGAAACTCAAGACACATTTAACTTTCAAATCCTTGTTGATTTTGCAGTTTTGGCACTTCAGAAAAGGCAAAACGTGGAGTGCTTATAAGTTGACCGGTTTTATATGTTTTTTATATTTTATATTTTTATAAGTCAAATGTTAATTTACCAGTTTACTGGTAATTTACCATATATCACCAGCTTACTGTGATATATGTTAGAGATTGCAAGAGTGTTTTGAAGGGCCAGAACAAAATCACATATCATGTTACTTATGATGATTTTGTCCATTTAGTAACATGCTATTTTATGTTTAGTGAACAGGGCAAAAAGGAGAAATATCACTGTCCAGAAACAGGGCTACTCTGTTACTCTGCTGCAGGAAAAAATTAAGTCACTGCAGAAGCAGACGGCTGTTTTACAGAGTGAAAAAAAGACAGCAGTGGCATCCATGAAGAAGGCTAAAGAAACCAATGAAAAATTAACAAATCAGCTACATTTGGCTGATCAGAGACTTCAAGCTAATAAACTAACCATAGAGGTAAAGTACTTTTCATACAATGTTCACCTTAATTCTATTGCAATTCTATGAAATTCAATGATACTGGTTTTTGTATTTTAATTTATTACAGTCAAAATTATGAAATGTTATATATTATCATGTTTTATGTGAGCCAGGTATTATGTAGAAATGATATTGACACTCGTGTATCAACCCAATTAATTTGTTCTTCTGAAAATAAATTGGTCTTCATGCTGATACTTTATATGTATTCATATGTGTGAGGTAAGTATCACTTTGAGCCTGTGGTCTATGAACCTTCCTAAGAATCTGATCAGTCCAGAACTAGCATCCATTCCTCTGTGAAGAGCAGGCACTGTCTCCTTGTACTCCAAGATAACTGGAGTTTTCATCCAAAGGGGGCTCAGACCAGTTCCATATCTATTTAATCCCATCTTTCTCTGTTAAAGTGAAAAGCTGAAGAACAATTTTTATGGAAATAGAGGCTAGTAAAATATTTGGTTAACCGCCCAAGGACAGCAACTTTCTTCTCTGCTTCAGTCTTCATTTGTACTTAATCCTTTTCCATGCTATTACTCCTTTCTGGTTTTCCCCATTCTCATGTATATATGTATTTTGTGTTAATCTATATGCAGCTCCTCAGCTGGAATTCTTTTCTGTTCATACTGTAGTGATTGGCCTGCCCTTTATAGAGCTGAATCAACAAACACTTATGCAGTAATTGTCTCCTGTTGGTCACACACACATCCTGCTTCCAGAATTATAGTGCTACAACAGATGGACTTGCTGGAAGGAGGCAGACATTAAAAAAGAAATCAAATCCCTTCCCCCTCAAACTTCTCTGCTTTTTGTCTTTGCACAGAAGGCAGAAGCAGTATCAGGAGCAGCACTTCTCACTTTCTTAGGGCTAGGGAGCTGCTAATTTCTAGAGAAGGGAAAACTTCATTTCTGTTACTGATTTTGCATAACTATATACGTGTAATGAATTGTTCAAAAAGAGTTTCCAAGGTCACTATAACCAATGAAGATCTGCCTGTCTTACAAACAGTATCATAAAATAAAGTTTCATGGACTTCACAGGGAACCGTATGTGTAATTTAGCTAAAATGTTCTGATTTCTCAGACATCTTCATGATTTGCCATCCTAGAAGACTACACCTTAGGTGTCCATAGAAGAGCAATGTGAGAAATAAAATAGAAAATGCCGTTATCAGGGAACTGGTTAAAAAAAAAGAAACGGAGGGGGACAAAATTTATGTAGAGGTAAGAGCTGCTGTAATGGAAAAGACTGACTAAAAGAAATAGCATGGCTTTAAAACCAAAGTCCTTGTCTATCATTCAGTTTTTCTGGAAGGTTTTAAAAAAAATGGTCACTAGTCTATTTAAAAGGTGGTGCATTCTAAGCAAAAATAAGTAAATGGTGTTGCAGGTACTCAAGGAAAAAAATCTTTATTAGGCATGCACATTTTTTTCCTTCTCAGCAAACAATTCAAATTCCCTTTCTTACAACTAATTACTCTTCAGGTGCCATAGTAGCGCTACCAAGTGGGAAATTTAAAGCAGAGGCTTGGGCTACTTGCCAAGTGAAAATTAAGGAGGTAAAGAACCTATATAGTCACTGCAGGGTACACTTGTGTTTTAGAGAGAGAACCCTGATTCAGACAGATCAAACAGTTGTAAAGCACACGTTTGTGTGTGGGACTTGTATGGGGTTTTTTTTTAAGAAATACTACCTTGAAGTAAAGTTTTAAGATACTGGAAGGGAAATAATGTTTGTTAATGTTTTTGGTTAATACCTTTGTTCCTTTAGATTTTAGAATTTTCTTGAGAGGTAGAAGGTAAAAAACAAGCAGACAAACCATGAAAAAATAAAAGATTGACATGATCTTTGGATTTGAGGAAAATCTTAAATACTTCAAGAGTGCCAAAATTAACAATATGCAAAAATAAGCTTCCATAAACTGCCATAACCATAAAGTTCTGAGTAAAGTAATATTAATCTTATATTAATAGTGAACTTTTGATCCTGGTCTAAGTTAAGTTTAGCAGTCTGGTAACTGTAAACATTTAACATCATGGTTGGGACAGGATGCCATTTTGCCTGAATTTATCTAAGAAAATAAATCCTTGAGCAGACAAGGACAGATGTTTGTGCAGTCAGTCCTTCGTTATAGTCCCCAGGGAATCTAGAAGATCGACTCTAGATTTAAGATTTAAATGTTCCAGATGTTCATTTTGAGACAGATTTTACAGTTCATGCAACCTAAGGATTGTCTGGCATCTGTTGATTTTCAGAGTATATATATGTGAATGGTTTTGTGTATTCTGCTTGAAGATCTGCACAGACGAATATGTAGGTGTGTATTTGTCTGCTCTTAAGAGGATTCTGTATTCAGAATTGCGTATTTAAGTTCTGGTTTTGTTTGTCCTTATAAATGCTTTGCAGTAATGTAGATATCTGGCTTTGTTTCATTTCTGCAAAAGCAATTCCTTGCATATTTTTAAAAAATGGCTGTGAAGTGACTGCACATGTGAGAATCCAAGCTTGCATTCTCTAAGGATTCACATTAACACTGAGTCAAGACCATCTGTACAGAAGTACAGTAGTTACATTTTGTTATTAGTGTATAGAAATCACAGCTGGAGCAGATACTTAATGCAGAAGCAATGGTATTTAGTATTTTCTTAGTTTCTAAGAAAAGCATTTGAAAGAAATTGTTGGAAAAATCCAGGATCTGTTTTCTAAGGTTTTGTGTGTCCCCCCCCCACTCATTTCTATAATTGAGTGCTTGTATGAAGAGTGCATTTATGGTTTACAGCACATTAATTATAATTATTTTCATGCAGTGTCATTCTTGTTGCAAAAATCCAGACAAAGTATATTGAACAAGAAATTAAAATCATAAGCAGGTTAAGTCACTAATTTTTCTCTTATTCATGTCAAGGCTATTCAAAGGTCCACTGCTCAAAGGTACCATACTTTTGCATCTCCAGTTCTCCAGTGTTTCTCAGGTGATATCACAGAAAAGCTGCATTTCTTTATGGAATGCTATGGGTATTTGCAAAGTGCCTGTGTAAGTCAGCAGGATGCTTGAGTCTCAGAATAAGAACAAGTCAACCAGTTGAATGCTGATGCATTCTTTGAAGAGGATAACGTGAAGGTTTAAATAAAACTTTTTTCAGATACATTCCTGCAGATATATCAAACTTTTGCTGAATTATGAAGGAACTTTACAGGTTTTTAGAAGCATATTTTAACTGTGACCCAGAATACAATTTTTTTTCTGACAGCATTTTAAATATACTTCCAAACTTTATTTTAGCTATTTGATTTTCACTTTTCTTTGAATTTTAAGGCAGCTTTTTTCCCCTGAGTTCATAGTTTGTTTATCTAGTAGATTATCTCAAGCACAGAAAGGTATCAGCATGAAAAGCAGAAAAGTAAAGTGCTAAAGAAAGCTTTTTATTCTTTAAAGGTTGTGGCTTTCTTTACATATTCTCTTGACTGTTTTTTAGTGTGTCAAAGGGCAGGCCAGAATTCGGTGTTGCATCTGTGAAATAAGCATCATAGTTTCACTCCTCTTATGGTACCCAAATATAGCCAATTTAGCGTTATTCGTTACAAACAAGAACTGATGATAAGTTTAGATGCAGTGGAAATTATTGACTAAACTATTACTTATGCAAAGATCTCCCTTAGACTGGTTTTCATGAAGCATTTTTTACTCTTGAAAGATGTATTGTTATTTATATAACTATTTTTGTATGTTTGTGGTTTCCTTAAAGTAAATTTTAGGAATAAATTTGAAATTATAGACTGAATGTTATTTGTAATTATCCTGCAGTAGCTAAAACTGCTTTTGAAATTCTGTCATTCTATCAAATTTGTAATTACTTGGACAGGTTTTGTGGTCTTTCTGGATAAACATTGCCCAGTTTTAAATGCTTGTAGACCCATCCGGATGTTTCCTGGCAAAACACTTTTATACATGTCCTGGTTTTACATGTTTGAAATCTCTTATGTGGATATAGTCCAAAGCATTTGTGTATTTTTATTATGTTCATAAAAGAGATTCTACATTTAGTGTCACTTTTTCTAAATTAAGTGTTAGGTTTTCTTCTTCCTCTGGTAGCATGAAAAGATATTTCTTATTATGAACATTGGGTAATACTAATGGTACCTATAGGAGATCTGAATGATAAAATTTTATGAAATGTTTCAGAATGATTGAAATATGGAAGACTTTAAGTAAAGCATAAATAGTAATCTTTACAAATAAACTTTTCAAGAAGTTACTGCTACATCAGTAGCATATGCAGGAATTCTGACTTTTGTATATAAAAGCAGTAAAAAAAGTAAAAACAGAGGTGCTATAATGACCTCATAGTTTAATAGGTTAAAAATAATCTAATAAGAATTCAAGTTGCTTCTGCTCTGGTAAACAACGTCCCTTTTCATTTTTATAGGGCAGAGTTAAGTCTGGAACCTTTTACTTATGTCTATCTTAAGAGTAAAAACCCTGTGTACACCGTATTTAACACTTCTGCCAAACTTGATGCAAAATCATTTCCGCAGCTGTCCACTTTTGGCACAGATAGCAGTGGAACAATCAAAGAATTCTATGAAGGTGTTTAGGGAAAGTCTGTTCCCAAAAACATGAAGACAATCACGATTTCTCTCCCCTTTCATTCTTTAGTAACATATAGATAATATTTTCCTATATAAAATATAGGAAAATATTATTCCTTTTAATAAAAGTACTTTAATAAAAGTAGCTTAGGTTAATTTACAGGAACTAATCCTTGGGCACAGTACTCAAAAAGAAGTAAAGAAGGTTTCTCAAAAATATTTAAAAATCAAACCAGCAAACTTTCTATTCTACTTTTTCTTAAAATGCGACAGAAGTGGAAAAGTAAACCACAAGGGATAAAACTGTGATAAGCCAGGATATACTGCCTGACCTTTCCAGAGTTTGCAAATACAATCTAAGACAGCGGAGGTTTAGCTAATAATTGAACTACACTATGTGCCAATATGAGACTGATGATTTCTCAAAATTTGATTGAGAAATTTTGGGTTTACTTCTGACACCACAGCACTTTTACCCTTGTTTATATGGGTCTTGAAGAGATCTCTTTGCAGGCACAGTATGTAATTAAAAGCTCAAAACACACCCCAAGTTTATCTGATTTTGAGAGAAAGACTCACTGCGTTGTTCCAAACCGGAGCAGCGACATTATCTGTAGGCAGGAAAAATTGTCTATAAGGTGCTTCAAACCTCAGTTTTTTTGAATTTAATTTTAATGTCTGGGCCCTAGTTGTAATTTTTGAAGGCTTTGAATTTACAGTATTGAGAAGACTAGGCTCTGCTCTGTTGTAGTTTTATTAAAGCTTTGCTGAACCTAATAAATTGAAAATCAGGGTATGCGGTCATATTTTAAAAGGCTGGGAAGAGAGACATAAAATGCTCTGTGACTCTCTGAGGCTCGAATTCAACTTTTTCAAGTCCTACTCCAAAATTCTACCTGGAATGAAATAATCAGCTAGTCAAATATGTTTGCTCTAGCTCTGTTGTTACTAAATGGGGAAATTTCTATGTAATACTTCCTCTGACCACTGAATCAGCATTGCTGCTTAAATTGAATTGGAAATAAAATAAGGAATTGCCAAGGATAAACATGAAAGTGGCTGACCTTTTAAAATGCATCTACACCAAAGTTTTAAATTATTTTGATATTTTGGTGCATCAAATACAGCATCCTGAAGTCAGTTTTTTTAACAGAACTATATGTAAAAATATTTATTGTGAAACAGTGCTGTCATTACAAAACAAAAATAAAACAAAATACCTTTTTACATTTATATTGATCTTGGAAGAAAAATTGCAATAGACCTGTTGCATTTTTGATGAACAGCATTTGAAGTACATTGCATGTAGGAAATGAGTCTCATTCATAAATTAAAAAGAACAGTTGGCATGAACTAGAACTACTAGACTTATAGTCATGTCAAAATGATATAAATTAGAGATTGGTAAATTCTAGAAAAATATAGTATGAATTAAAAATTGTGAAGACTACATGAAGTTCATAGAATACACTTAAAATCAGTACAATTCATATTACTGTATCATGTAGAAATTCTAATATGTATTCTATATTAGAAGAAAGCTGTATCAAAATAATTAGCATGTAACACAATGTTACAGAGGTTGTACACATATCTATATCTACTATATTTGTGTCTGATAGTATAATATAATAATGGAACATACATTTAGAATACATATATATACATACTTGTATATATATTAAAATCCAGAATATATCATCTTGTAATTTTTATGCTAATAATTTAAGGTGATATGATCTTATTTTTCTTTAGCTTTCCTGGGATTTGATCAAATTTCCCATTGCATTGATGGTTATAATACTGCTGGAAAAAACATCACTAACCAAAACAGAAATCAGTTTGCATTTTTTCCTGTAAAAAATTTCCTGAATAAAAGATACAACTTGAGACCTGGAAAAGCTCCACATATACTGTCATACTAGGATTTCCTTTTGTGATCACAGGAGTGTCTCTATTGAATTTACTGTGATCTGCTCTTTAATTAAAGCTAAGCATAAAGCTACACTGGATTCTTGAACCTTCTTCCCTATGTAAAGTTCTATGGATAATACATGGTTTTGTCAGGGGATATTTATTCACCATTAAATCTCAAACGAAGAAGTTCATTGATTTGAGAATAATTATTCATACTTTGCAAAGAAATTGCATTTGAGATCAGGCAGATTAGATTTTCTAACAGATTGTCACAGAAAACCAGTTCACATTGCAATTGGACCAGTACTCTTAGGCTTGTTCACCACGAACTATTCATTATTAGTAACTACCACTATTAACTATGGAAGTGATTTACTAAACCCTTTATGCATGTGCTTATTTCCACTGAGTTCAAGGAAATTTCGAGACATCCTACTTATCCTGGTAAAAATAAGTTTTATTGGTTCTGATCTTGCATGTAGATCTCTCTATAGAGAGGTTCCTTTTTGTTTTGAACTTTCAAGGAAGGAGCAACAACAGGATGTAGCTGCAAGTGTTTTTTAATATTCTGTGACTTAGTATTCTGACAGACTGCGAAATAACATGCAAATAATAGCTGCCTTCGGTTTCCATCAGCCATATATCCTGCCTTTGAAGTTGAAATTCTCTTCCCTAGTTTTTGTGATGGATTTTTACCTAAAAGTCACTCTTCTCCCTTTCCCAACCTAGATAAATGTTTTCCTGATTATGTTCTTAGGAAAAGTTTTCAAGACTTCTGAGAAATTGAGGAGATAATCTTGTATTGTGAACATTAAGAAACATTAAGGAGTTGATTCTCCTGCACTCTCCTAATGGACTCTTCTACCTTACTTTTCCTTTTCTTTTCTTCTGTCCTAATCTGTTGAATAAATTTTTCTCATTGTAAATATATGGAATTTAAGATTGGTGGAGGAGAGTGCTTAGTATGGTTAGCAAGGTAGATGCATGGACTAGGAGAATTGGTAAGAGACAGTTCTTTATTTGAGGAATTGCATTTTCTAAGAAGTTGGATGACTAGGGTCATGGCATTGCAAAAATAGCTCTATGACTTGAAAGTATCAGCAGTTTTATGAGCATATTCACTCACTTTTGTTCTGTGCCTGTGTGCAACAGTCATTGCTTTTTGAAATGTAAATAGGAAATAAAATTCCAAAAATTGTCTTCATCATACTTGGTTATACATAGTATTTGGACTGGAGCTAAGCACTGCTACGTGGAACACAGTGTAGACTCAATGTCCCAGTTCATGCCTTAAATTGGTTCATATAAGTACCACTTAATCATTTTCACTTGCTCAGAATCTCACATACCATGAAATTAATTTTTCAGTTGATCCCTCACATGAATGCTAACATTATTTTATTCAGCAAGATAATGGTTTGCATCTTACATATATATTCTATCTGGATATACTGTGAAATAAATGACCTTCTTTTTGCTGTTTGTTTTAGAAGTAAAAGCTTTCAATCATTTTTTAAAAGTTAGTGGCAACGTAAAAAAATCCAAGTCAGTGCAAGAGGATATCTTCAGTCATTGACAACTGCTCTTAAGCTTTCAATCGTCCGCCAGAGTCTCATTGAAGAGTATAGATCGTTGTGATCTCACAGTGTTTTTAATGAGGAAATCATTACATAATAATGAAAACCAATATATTGCTCAAGTTCACGGTGAGTGAGGCAGAGTGAGTCTGTCTCCTGGGAACCAGGGACTCTACAGAAAAATGACAGTCCTAGTAGGTAATGCTGAGCATGAACTCGCATTGCCATTTAAAAAAACACTAATAGAGTCTTCAAATGTATAAATTGGGGTCTGTACCAGAGGAGCAGAAAGAATATGTTTTCTTTCACTGGCATAATTTGACTGCTCCAAGAATAATGTGTGTAGTTCTAATACACAGACTCCAAGAAAGAAATTAAAGGAAGTAAAAAACATTTGAAGACTTATGAGGAGGATTTTAAAATACATTGTTCCAGTGACCAATGTGTGGTTTTCAGAGAACAGATTAACAGATAACTCAGTTTAAATCTCTTAAGAAAACAAAATCTTGTAGGATCTTCTGTCTTAGTAAATGAAGATTGAAAAAATACCAAAGATAGAAACATACCAGATACGAGCTCTGTAATTTTTAGGTGACTGTAATTGACCATTGCCAGCTGGAGTCATACAAGGGCAGTAATATTGGCCAACTAATCTAAAATGGAAGAGTTAGAGAGCAATCAGCTGCTTGTGCTTAGAACTGGACAGATTCTTTCATAAAGGAATAAAAAAAAATATTGGTTCTGTAGATGCATGAAAAAGCAACAGGAAGAGAGAAGATTTCTTTGATGGCATGAGCTGAAGTAATGGGAAACATGAACAGGAAGGTGAATTATCAGCTTCAGTAACACTGTTAACTTACCTGAAAAAAAACTGATGGAAGAAGTGCATGTACGTCATAGAGCTCAGCTGGGCAACAGTATTTTTGTAATTAATGCTAAAGTTAGTTTACTGGTATGGGAAAGAGATGTAAACGTGATTATAAATTTAAGATAAGTCAAACCATTGTAAGGATCTAACTGAAGTCACACAGGATTGCTATAACAATGTTCAAACATCAGGTTATAAGGAAGAGAAATTCTGAGGCAGAGGAAGAAGCTGTCACCACTGAAGACATACATATATAGAGTCATGGCACAGGGAAGATGGATATTGAAATGAAGGAAGTAACCCAAAGGAAGCGTCTGTTCCACAGTGTGCAGCAGGAGCATTTAAAGAGCATTAGTTTTGAATAGAAAATATGCAGAAGGAAATATGCAGAAAGAAAAATGGCCTTTGTGTGTAATGTACACAGAATTTAGGATTACGTTATTCCTGTAAAACCCTTCAAACATTGCTGATTGCCAAGCTGAGAGAAGATTAAAGCTCTTCAATTTAGGTAGTATAGAAAGGTAAGGAACTTGGTAAAGAAAATGCAGAGAAGAGAAAGATAAAGTACGATTTTTTTAATATTTATTTCATGTTCTAGCAGGAGGATTGGGTGTAAGGAAACATGTTTTTAGTGAGGTAGTCATGACTTTTTTAAGGAAAAAGCTTTTCATTTTAACTGGGGGCATAGACATAGTTTAATCTTTTTTTTTTTTTTTTTTTGAGTCAGAATCAGATAAAGGACTCAAGCTGTTAAAGGCTTCAAAAGAGTAAAAATACTGATTTTTTCAAAGTATTGTTTGCAATATAAACTTTGACAGCAAAAAAAAAAGAAAACTAAATTTACCATGAGACAAAAGAGGGAGAGGCATTATGATAAAAAGTAATTTCAATTAAAAATCTACAGGTACTGCACTTATTTGAAAATACAAATTTTACAAGCTCTGTCACCAAAACGCTAAGTTAGATACAAGGAAAACTAAGTGGTAGGAGACATAAATTCCTGTTGTTTCTGTAGGAAAGCCTATATTGAGGACTGAAACTACAGGTAGCATATGATGATTGAGAGTCTCAAGACTTCTGCTTTGAGTAGTTACTAAGAAGAAGATAAAAGCATATTTTCAATAAACATAATTTTTTATCAGAAGGCATTATGTATAGCTTACAGTGCATTTTATTGCAGCCCACTGTCATAGATATTACTGTGTACAGTTCAAAATGTACTTCAATTTTCTTCTGAATTCCTCCAAAGATTGTGAATATTGGATTTTCCTGAGTTTTTATATTTCTGTCAGGCATCATAAAAGTTTAGTCTCATTTCTGTTATTCACTTGCTGCTTTGTGGCATTTGTGACAGTCTTCATAAATAGGAATTAAAAGCTTCTTTATATATACAAACACATGTTTTCCTATTTACATATACTCAACTGTGTATCTCTAGGCTCGTCTTTACACTAGCAGCTTTTGTAGTAGACATCACGTGTACAGTATTCATTTTATATATGTCAGATCCTCAAGGGCCATGGCTTTTGCCAGATGAAGCACTTCTGATTTTGAGGCTGATGAAACACAGTGCTATTATTGATCTGTGCATGACACAGCCAGTCTCTCTGCTGGCAGAGTGTAGCAACATTTATCCAGGAATTTGTGAAATGTCACTTGGATCATGTTCGTACAGTAAACTGTGCAAAATCCAGGATTCAAGCTGAGAATCCGTGAGGAATTGGACGTGACTCTCTTATTCCTTCATCCTATCTTCTAGGTCAGCCAAGTGGTATTTGATAAAACAATGTCTGTTTTGTATTAGGTGTTGAAGAAAGTATGATTATCACTAGGAACACCCTGTACAGTGTAGTTATACTGCTGCGTTTCTGAGGTTTTTAAGTTACTTGGGAGAACAAGATTTTAAGTCAGTGAAAGGGATGTAAGCATTGCTAGTGTGTAATTTTTGTTTTCTTTGTAGCAAATTGATGATTCCTGTACAGCTGCAAGCAGGAAACTCTGCTTAGATTTTCTAAAGAGAATTAACTTTCCTTGTGTTATTTTGCATGTAGAGATGTGTGGCAATTCGTGTTTGTCATTAAGAGTTCATTAAGCAAAAGTGGTCAGAAAGGATATGTGACAGTCTCTACAGATAAAACTGTTAAAATATTGATAATTACATATTTTCTTTCTTTATAAATAGGATTGAGAAAGGATGCACATTTTTATTCGTATCAAAAGCAGGTAATTTAAAAATATTGAAGACTAAGGTATATAACAAAAATCCAAATTTCCATGTAGTGTTTCTCTATTTGTAAAAGGTCAAATGTCACTTTTCCAGACATTTTTATAGGTGGTGTTTCAGTTTAAAAAATTTTGTTGAGGTATTAAATAGAGACAAAAAGCTGCAGTTTTTAATTTTACTTTTTTCTTTCTAAAGCACTTATAATAGCAATGATTTTAAAGATAACCATGAAGTGAAAAAAAATTATTTTTAGATTTGCAAACATTTTTCAATTTTAAACATTAAAATCTTCTAAAAAATCTCTTTGTATTTCATTTTAAAATCAGTTATTAGTTAAAGTAAGAAGAAATAGCTTTTGTTAAAGTTTTGAATTAGGCTGTCTTGGGATTTTTCTCCAAAGCTAGCAAGGATTTTCTTTTATTTTTCTAAAGTAATTTCTGTGGTTTGAATCCCATAAGACAAAATCAAGATTTAATTGAAATACTGCTTGTGAATGGCCACAAAATGTTCTTGATATCTACTTTTCCAAATGTTTTTTCTAACATTTGTACATAAAGATACAGTAAACCTAGAGGGCAGAAGTTGTTGTTGGTCATGAAAGAAATATTTGCATATACAATGCCTTAATTTTTACAACTTACCTCTCCCTTTACAAGATTACCATATGTGAAATCCACTGTAAGGTAAAACTCAGTAGGTTGTGGGAAAAGTCAAAATAGTAGATGGTTGTTTTTTGGATTGGGTTGTGGTTTTTTGTTTGCTTGGGATTTTGTTTTGGTTTGTGGGATTTATTTTTTCTTGTGGATATGTGTGTTTATTTTGCAAAGATCCACAGGCTGAGCAAATACCAGTGTGTGTTTCTTAGGAGCACAAAGATGGTACTTCGTAGAATGAAGGCCACCAGCTTGTCAAACTACTGCTCTTCATAGCAGAGCCACTGCCAGCTTGTCAGGCATTATTTTTCACAGAGAACTTCACAGAGGACATCTCTTTTGCTACTTAGCAATGTCAAGGCACTCTGTGCAATATTGTACCTACACACAAAACACATATAGGAAGAAAGGAACAAGTATTTTAGTAGGTTTTGAATGTAACAATGAGGAAAGATTGAAGGTCTGTAATTAATGGTAGAGACTGAAGGAGTGTAATAGCCACCTTTCCATGCATAAAAGACTATTTAAAACTAGCGGTCAGTTTGTGCTTCCATTTGGCACTTCCTTTAAAGAGAATGGATTTAATTTTTCAAGAAGGACCACTTATATATAAATCAAATTTTCTCTCTGAGGGCACTGAAGAACTGCAGAAGGCTGCCAGAAGAATCTTCTCTGCATTTACACTGAAATTTTCAGGTATAATTTGCTTATACTGTTTGGAACATGTGCCATGTTGAAAGTATTCTTGACATCATTACCTTTCTCATTTAGCAATTAAATTTTTTTCTCCCCAGTTCTCAAATGGTAAGGTTTTTTTTAAGATAACTAACACAGGAAAGATCTCTTATAGGGAAGAGTTCAAACAATGGATCTAAAAGCTAGTCCTTGAAAACTTTTACTCCTCGGACTCCAAGTTTGCCTTTTCCTCCATGCATTTTATTACTGTTTTGTTTCTAGTAAGGTTTATCAGTGGTCAGAAAGAAGGACCATAACGGCTCCCATATCTTGTCCTTCAGAGAGCAATATCAGAAGCACTAGAAGGTTCTAGAGTTCTTTTGGACACCTCTAGATTTCAGAAGAGGAATCTTCACCAGTTCATCACTGATACGTCTGCAAAGCACGTTTCCTGTTTGATTCTATTTTCTTGCCTGTCACACAGTGAGATTTCTTTGTCTAGATTATATTGCACAAAGGGAATTGACATTTTTGTTAGAGCTTGCATCTTACTCCAGTTTTCTCATTCCCACAATCCCCTGTTTAAGCTTATGTGCCCAAAGTTAATGCTGGTGCTCTGTTGTCCTGGTTACTCCCTTCCACTACAGGAAGAAACTTCAAAAAATACATGCATAGCCAGGAGTACAAGCTATTCTTATCACTTCATGAAAGATGATTCTTGAACCTTCTTAAAGTTTTTTTTATGTTTTTGGTTGGGGGTTAGGCATAAAGGAATGGGAGTCAAGAGCTAAGGCTTCAACAGCACTAGAAAGTGTTACAACTAAAGGCACTTCTGAGACAGGTCCTGAAAAGGATCTGAGATTCCTTTATAAAAATTTATCTACAGCTTTCCATCTTTGGGGTTGTCTTAATTTTTCTCTGCTTTAGACTCCCTATTTAGACTTTAGACAATGAGTGCTGGTTCCCTGGGTTCTGTGGCATCCCTACACCAAAGTCCGACACTCATTGTCTTTGTAACCTAAGGGAAGAATTTTGCGCTTTTGACGAGAGGGTGGTTTGCCTGAAGTGCCTGAACCTCAAGAACTCCATAAACTGCTAGAGGAGGTAGAAGAATGTTTATGCTTTCTTAACTAATGGTTTTGCACACTCTGATTTGCTCTCCTTATGTTTAATTGGGAATTAATGAGGTAGTCATGGCCTGTGTCATGTTCCCATACATTGTGTCATGTTCAGGTTTGTGTTGCATCACTCCATTCTACTCTTTATGCCTATAGTGCCAAGAGCATCAGTTCTTTCTTGGCAGTGGAGACTGTATGATTAGCCATAGCTATGGCATGTCTCACAAGATTCACAGGCACTGGAAAAGCACGTACTCTTTGGTGGCTGGACTGTGCACAGCGTTTCCTTAATTTTTGGATTGAAAGGTCATCCTGTGGTCTCTAGGGTATTGTGTACGCAATTTAGGGTATTGTGTACATAAAATGTGTGTTGTTGTCTATACTCTTACCTTGGTAAAGCCAGCAGAAGAGAATGAGGGAACTACTAGGGGACAGCAGTTATAGGTCTGGTTTGAGCTGGGATGTAGAGTTGCAGTGTTGTCCTCAAACTGTTCATGTATGTGAAAATAATAAATTGCCCAAGTGAGTAATAAAATTGATGATAATCGTGATAAAGGGAAAGTGTATTTCACTTTATACATTAGACTGAAAACACAGGTTTTTCTTGTGATGGTCTCTTCAGATATTAAATATGTAATATAAGGGGTATTTTACCCTAAACTGTTCATTTATGCCTGCAATTTTAGCAAAAGTTCCAATGATAATATAAATTACAAATTAAAGATAAGACTGTGGGGGTTCATCTACAAGAATCCAGGGATTAATTACCAATTTAAGTTATATAAATTGCATTGTAGTGGTTATTTTTAAATGCTGTTCATTATTTTAAAAAATATTCCTGTCTTTGCATCCTCCCCACAATGTCTGTCACCAGCTTTCGCATACCTCTCAGAAGTGGCTAGCGATGTCCTTGTTTTCTTTTCTAGAATTGTACGTAATAAATAAATATTTGTATAATATCACCATTATGTGACTAGAAGAACACCTTCCAGATACTTAATTTTTTTCCTACAATTCTTTGTTGTTTATTTCTGTATTTCTCATTCTCTATGAGAACATAGAACTTTTCCATTACATAAGTTTGTTAATACAGTTTATATTTAAAATGTTTTGCTTTTACACAGCTGTATGCATTAAAAAAAAAAAAAAAAGAGAAAACCTTCTGAGGACATGTTTTCAGCTTTTGTTGATATCTGAAGTGACTACAAAAGAGATGCTTAAATAATTTAATAAAATCAAGCATAGAGCTATCTTTATACATTTTGTACCTTGAATACTGCAACCAACTTCTAAGAATGCCTATAGCCTACATACATTTTAGTAATTTTTATTTTTAAATAATTACATCACTTCCTCAAAGTAAGTCAAAGGAGAATGGTTTTTAACAGTAAAAAATCTGATATTTAAGCAAAAGAAAATTATATATAGAGAGGAATATGGGAGATGGAACAGCTTTCCCTACAAGCACAGATTTCCTGACCACTTACATTTGAGATGCAGAAATATTTGAATAGAAAATGGTTTGCTCTGTAAAACAGATGGAAATGAGGAGAGGTTAAATTAATATTTCACCATTCTTTCAGTTCTTTTGTTTCTTTTTTGCTTGTGTATTTTCTTAAAAATAGCTTTAGTTTTTAAAGATAGAAAGCTGTATGCTTTGGAAATAAGTGGGTAAATCAAAAGAAAGTTTAAACACGGTCTTTAAAATAGCATTTTCATTTTGGTTTCTCTCTATTTTATGTGAGTTATACGGAAAACAGATGGAAGCATTATTAATTTTTTCCCCCAATGAGTTTTAGTGCAGCATATTTGTATGTGTTATCTGAAACATATGAATACTTAGTATTGCTGCTGTTAAATTTGTAATGAGTTGTAGGGATTGTGAAATTCCCTGACTGGCTCTCATGCAAGTAGTTCATTTGCAGTGCTTAGATGTGTTAAGATTAAGCAGGGGGAATATGGCAAGCACTATCCCTGACCCTAGATGAAAAATTCAAATTTCAACCTTTATGGGTTTACCCTGACTCTCGTGTTTGGTGGAAATCAGATAAATACTGTGTAGTCTTGGAAAAAAAAAATCTTGCCGTAAAACCTGGTCCTAACTACAAAAAATTGCATGGATTCCATGTCTTATATTGAAAATTCCCTAGTAAATGCAAAGCCATGGAAATCTTGGGACACATTTTATGTGTCAGCTGGAAGTCTTTCCTTGTATACAGCAATAGTTAATGTGCATGGGCATGTTAGGTGTTGGAATACTAGTATTTATTTAAATAGCACTGGAGGATACATAAAAACATTGGTTTTGAACTTCAGCCACATCTTGACAACTGGCTTGCTGTAATGCTCAGATATTTTCAAAAGTGACAAAGTGTCATGAAATGTCTCCAGTTATATTTTTTTTTTATTTATTTGTAATAAAATACTTTAATATACTGTGTTGTGTCTGGTAGATGGTAATCTGTCTATTAATACTTTGAACAAGTTCAAATATACAGGATAGTATATACTAGAATACTGAATATTTTTATTTTTAATAAATATTGATTTCTTCAAGTTCTTTATTTTTTCTCTGGAAATATTAAGGCCTTGTGTACAATGTCCTGCGCATCTGTATATTTTGTCAGCTTACATCTCCTTGTTGGAAAATCAGTCACTGCAAAAATTAAATCCCATAGTTGTGATCATATAATTCATCATTATGAAACTGCTTATATATGTAGTGTTAAATAAATAGTTAATAGTCCTTATATTCCTTTGAAATTTGCAAGGACAGATGGAGTGCAGCATCTGCTTTAGTATGAAAGCAAGATAGTGTTCTTGATACATACAGAAATTAGGCAGCACTGTTTACTTGTACAGAGACGTGAAATGAAAGTGGTAGAAAATGAAGGCTAAAATAGAATTGCTGCAGGAGAAAACCTTTATCTTTGAATTGGTGTAATCATTATACAGATGACATGTTTCAGAAGCATTTTCATCACCTTAAAAATTGTGACTTGTATTATTACTAATTTTTTTCTTATTTTCTATACTTTACTTGAAAAATCATTGTTTGCACAATGTGTATTTCTGTATTTAGACTTGTCTGTTCTTATAGGAGCAGATAATTTCTTGGAGAATTGGGCCCAGAATATATTACTCCAATTCATTTCTAAGTGAGTGTTGTGTGTTTCTCTAAAATATGTTTATGTTTTCTGGTCTTGATCTATGTGATATTATTTGTATTTCCAAAAACAGAAAAACAGAACAAAATTTCAAAAGTACCTGTCTGGGCTGATTCCATTGATTTTCATTTTGTATTATTCATAAGTTGCTGTTGCCAGATGTTGCAATGCTAGGCTTTTATAAGTTGTAGAATAAATTTAGCTAGCTGTAGATTAACTGTAAAGTACCTGAATTAAAATTACCTTTTAAAAAACCTTTATGAGGTATTATACAGTAAGTAGCCTTTTACGAATGACGATTGATCAGTAATAGCACGTATTTAAGAAGACACTCAAAATCTTTGAGTCCGGGAGTCTTTGTTAGTGATTACAAATGTATTTCCAATAATACCTGAAGTTGTAATTTGTTTGTGTGAAAGGGCCGTTCCTTAGATAACAGCAATGCAAACTTTGCTTTTATAAGCAGCTGAACTGCAATTGTGTTACTACTATCAATAGGACAAATGTTTTTCTTTAGTAAAATACTTGAGATGAGAAATATACCTCCTATCTGATGGGTAATGTCTATATTTCTCTTCTGGGAACTAATTTAAACACTTCATGAGAGATTGACATTTTCAGTACCTTAAACATCTTTAAAAGCTGCTTTGTTCATTACAAACCATATTTAGTATGACCTCATAATAATGTAGCACACCTCAATTGTCATGCCTGTCTTTACTATGCACTTTGGAGCTGTGTTCTTCTATACTAGACAACTGCACTTCAAGGAAAGATTTTTTTTTTTTCCTTGATAGGCAATTAGCAGTAATTAGGAAGATTCACTTCAGTAAGATGTCAACACGAGATTGTTTAAAAAAGTTGAATGTCATTGGCTTTAAAAGAGGGTTCTCTTCCCTGACACATAGGTATGGCATGTGAAACATGAAATGTTAATTTAACTTTTCTGCTTATTATTCATGCACAATATTATTTTGTCATTCAGATACTACACTGACAGAGTGCAAAGGGTGTTAAAATAGTGCTGCTGGAATAAAAAGAGGATTAATCTACCATTGGCCAATTAGCCAAAGGGTACTTAATGGTCTCTAAAGGCTACTGAAGTCTAACAACTAGCTAAAGCACTGGCAAAAAGTCCTCTATATTACCTTCATTTATTTGACATTTTGTGAAATAGTCAGCTCCTGATAACTGCATTTGGCTGGAAAAAAATCCAACTAAATGATTCAGTAGATTTTACTAAAATTTTGGAAGAATAAATGACAAGTTCTACATTTTAGAAGTTTGTCTTGCTTTGGGGGGGGGGGTTTGTTTCAGTTTAGGGATGGGATATTAAGTCACCAAAGACTTCTGTTTGATATTTTGTCTTCATGTCTAGAATAGTAAGTAATCAACCACTTACAGCACTTGCGTGAAAAGAACTTTGAGTGAGGATTTGGAGTTATTTGCCTTTTCTCCATATGACCACATTAAGTATTCAGCACAGCTTTTTAGTCTGATATGTATCTTTTCAGATAGCTACATACCATCTTTATTAATTTTAGCTTTTTTTTTTCTTTTCTCTATGACCCATCAGACAGAGGCAGCTTTGCATTTAGGAGAATCAGAAAGGGTCAAGTTTAGTGGGATTGACACAATAAATTTGTCTTGGATATTGTAAATAGGTTTATCATTACATTATAATAGTATTTGATAGAGTGAGTAGAATCTTAAATACCTAACCCTGTGCCTGCAAGTATGCTTTGAAAAGTTCTTTTATGTTTTATATGTGCAACAAGTACTGCTTATTTTGTATGTTTTTCATGATCAAGCTGAAACTGTGAGTAAATAGTATTCTATATAAAACATTTATAGAAGCAGTGTAAAATTCTGAAATGGAACTTTGTATAGGAGCTATGCATATCACAAATGTATTTTATTACCTACTGTAACAAGGTTTCTTGGAGAAAAGAAAAAGGATTGTGTTAAATTCAGTTTTCTTACACATGTAGCAATGTTTTCATCTGCCTGGATTTTAGGATGGGAAGCTTCATAGCAAATGGGATTTCTACACATCTCAGTATATTAGCTGTAGTTGGATTACAAAATGAGTAGTAAAATAAGGTTATGTCACTGCTTAAAAAATATGTCAAGAATGCCTGATTTACACCCTGTCTTATAATTTTTTAGATAACATATTTTATCACACATATGATTGTGTGATTTTATCACACATATGATTGTGTGACTTCAGTGGCAGTACAGCTGCTTCCAACAGAATTATTATATTTATACATGCCAGTTGCAGTAGAATAGTGACTTCTATAAAATGAGCTCAAAGCCCCTTATGGGGTGATAGTGATGCCAGGGAGCAATAGGCCCTTCCAGAAACTTCCTGTGTTAACCCACTGGGCCTTCCACACAGCTGTCTTTCTGAGGAGAGAGTCTATGGTAAAAAGCCTTGCTGTGTCACTGACTACAGAGAAACTGAGGTTTCATCACTTACTCTTTTGTGAACAGCAGAACAGAGTGTCATGGGTATACCAGGAGCAAGGAGATTAAGATAGATGGATGTTAAAATATTGAACCTATAAACATCTGTTAAGCCAAAAACACTCTGGAGGAGGTGCAGCAGACAAAGGCCGCTACATCATAGAGGAACAGCAGTAGGTTGCCTTTACCAACATCTGGTCTAGCTGATGTTTAAGATTCTTCTACCTTTCATCCTAGTGACCTCTTCCCCTGGAGTAAATTCTTTTAGCTCTGTTATTCAGGATTTGTGTGCATGGTAGCACACACACAAATCTGCCATTGTGCCTAAAAAAGAAAAAAATAATGAAAAACTTGACCTAAAATATAGGGAGTGGTGAGGAACAGCAGGGTAATGAACTTGCTTCTTAAGTAAGTAAACGCAAGGAATGTCTTTTGGGCATAAGTGTCTTGATAGGACAGGGGTGCTGTTTTTTACATTCCATGTGGATTCAGATAGGATTTTCACGTAACGGTTCAATAGATAACAAATAGAAGAATAATGCAGTAGAATTATAAGTCCTGTAGCACATTTACAATGTCTGCGGAAGTATTAAGAGAGAACCTCTGTGAAATCTCTTATTGCAATTGCGTGCCTGTTTGCTTTTGTGAGTTGGGCATCTTGTACATCATATGCGACTTTCACTTCATCACTGTAGTTCTTATGTTGTTTCTGAATATATGTAGATTCTTATTTTAAATTCTTTTTTTCTACCTCCTTAGGTAAATTCTATAACCAACTGTCATCTTTAGCACCTGTTCTGTGAAGACCTTTTCTTTTTGAAAATATTTGCTATAAATTTTGAGAATGTGGCCATTGCAATTCATGACATTTTAGCACTGATGCATACTGTCAGCAGCAGTAGCCTGAGAAACTTCTGAGAATCACAAGCTATCTTGGGCAGATATGGGGGCATTTCTAATTTTGAACAGAGATATTGATCTAGCTATGATTTTTTTTTCTTGCTTTTCTTTTTATGAATAATTTATTATAGAGACACTGAATCATGAAATTCTGCATGTAGAAATATTGGTTATACTGGACAAATTAACATAATCCTCATATTTTTCTATACTGTGTCCCTCTGTACTACTGCTGGTTTTGCTTATTGAAATAGCCCTCTTTTTGTCTTCTACTCTCAGAATGTACTAATTTTGAGAATAATATCAGGTTAAGCAATAGTCAATTAGAAAATACAGTATCTATCTCTTGTTCAATAGTGACAGCAGACACAGAAGGGAAGGGAAAGATTAACCCCTTTACTAAGAACAGTACTTACCTCAGCTACAGATGTAAAATGCCTACTTTAATAAGTGGCTTTTACAAGTGTACTTGATGAATGTGAAAAAAAGAGTTTTAACTTTAAATATTGGATGAATTTTCCTTGTACCCGCGATATTTTTTTAGGCTGATGCAAAATCTTAAATATTCTTTTCTCATTCATAGTGGGAATAAGTGTGACTTTTAAGTAGTTTTTCTTTTATCTCTATATATGTGCTCGTCAGATTATTGTCATGGGAGTGTATGTTTTTATAAACACATATGTATGAATTTTTTTTCCTGATAACATCAAGCAGTATAAAATCCAATTTGTGAGATAAATAATAAACTTCTTGGAAATAGAATACTTTCTTTAACTTTCACCTTTTTTGTGTGTTTTTTTATTTTTTGTTTGGTTTGGTTTTGCGGGTTTTTTTGTTTGGTTTTTTGGGGAGGTTGTATTTTGTTGTGTTTTGGGATTTTTTCTTTCTTTTTGTGTTTAAGTGGGTTTTTTTTTATTTTGGTTGTGTTTTTTGTTTGGCACTCACATATAATCAGGCATACATTTAGTCATTTCAAGATGTCATATATCTTCTCAGGTTTCTGAACAGGATTCTTCACAAAGGAAGGGTTTCTTGCACTTTGAGGTATTTCAATACTATTTTATACAATTGCTCCTTAGTTTAAGCTATTGTATTACAGTCTTATTTGGAAAAATAAGATAGTACTTTTTGGAGTAATAAGATAGTACTCTTTTTAAGGAGAGCTGTTAGGCCATTCTTGGCTTTTGGCTGACTACAGTTTAGTGAAAGTTAATCACTAGCTTGGAGATTATTTCCATTCCCCTTTTTGCAGAACAACAATCAATATTATTTAAATTAAAACAATTATTTAAAACATTACTTCTATAAGGAGTAGTGTGAAATATATTGGTACAAAGATTGAATAAGTCTTTTTGGTTGTCAGTCAAGTGCAACAAGACTGAGAGTTTGTTTGCATGATATTTATTTGAACTAAATCCCTAACAAGGCTCGTCTGCTAATTGGACTTAGCATTTATGTTGCTAAGTGAGAAGCATTTTGGCTGCAATATAGGGTGGTAAGACCTACCCAGTGGAATAAACAACTAACATCTGTTATCCTGTCCTGCTCCAGCTTGTCTTTTACCACTTAAGTACTTCAGCCCTAGAGTCAAGGTTATGGAATATGTGGTTCTCTGGCTATGGTGCGTATATGTGAAAGGGATGAAATAACACATAGGTAAAGACCAGCCAACCAGGAGATGTTTAGTGCAGCTGGTCCACTTTGCTTTAACCTCTACAAGCCCTACAAATATCAAAACACAAGCCAAGAGAAGAGTGTGTGTTTTATAGCAGTTGTCAACACGGCAACTCAAGTGAGCTTACAGTGGTCACCATTTTAACAGATTTGACATTTAACCACCTCTAATTCGTATCAGTGTCTGAGACACCAAGGTATTTCTTCATGTTCTGTGTAGAAATAATTGCTGAATTCCAGAGAGGCTCTACGTAAACAGGTTTCAATGGTAACGGCTTTTACAGTTTTGTATGATAATTTTTGTTTGTCATGTTTAAAACAGGAACATGTTCAGTCAAAACTGAATTACTTTGCCTTAAAGAAAATTGCTTGTTTTTAGTGGCAGTAGATTTCTTTTTCCTGCCGGATTTGATCTTTGCCTGTACTAGAGAATTCAACCAACAGCTATGCAGTGTAATTACAAATAGTACGTACTGTTTCATTCCTCTTGAATGCTGAACTGGAGAAGCATCTCATATGATCAAGCAGGAATATTTTTAGGATGAAATTGTGATTGTTTATTCTCTTTGTAAAACAGGTGTTGACCTCCAACCTGGCCAAGTGGCAACAGGAGAAGGAAGATTTACAAGGAAAATTAGAGTTGAGAGAACATCTGTCTCAAACTGCTGGCAAGAGTGAAGCCACACCAGGTCCTTCAAAGAACATTGATATACGGATGAAACAGCTGCAGTGCAAACTAAAGGTGACAGAACAGATTATCTAGTGCTGAGGATAATTCGTATGAGCAGTAGTTCATAACTGGGTCAAGCAGACATACGTATACTCACATAGGCCTATCATCTGCATATCATAGCCAGTGATCAGCAGCTTAGTGGTTAGATTGCCTTTGATGGTAAGTAGAAATGTAGTCATTAACAGGAGAACTACAAGTCACAGTTAAAACAATTCCTGTGGATCAAATAGGCCAGACAAAAAGTCTTGCTGGGTTTTCGCACAATGATTAAGTACATCTTGTTGGAAGGTGCTGTGGAATTAGCTTGATGACGTTCATTTGATTCCTTTCTTCCTTTAAGAAGGAGAAAAGCAATAGCTACCTGTGAAAGGGGAGCAAAGAGTTTGAGCTTGAGGGTAGCAGTGTTGTGTGTGTGCAGCTATTGTCTTTGTCTTGAAAGAGACTTTTTTTTTAAATTTGTATTTTTGTTGATTAGCTGGTAGGAAAATGTTGATGATTTCATTCTTCAGTCTCTGATAATTCTGTTGCGTGTGAATGATGTAGATAGTGGACTGTGTTGTTCTGAAAGCTTTCTCAGCAGGTGGCCTGGCTCAAATACATTATTTCTTCTCCCTGGAGGAAATTTATTTGCAACAGAATGTCTTAAAGTTGTTTTTACCCATCATTTTCTGTTAGATAGTAGAGGAGAGAGAAAGGTCAAAATGGTACAGCTTCTTGCTGCTAGAAGAAGCCCCACAGTAGCAAAAAGTCTGCCAAAGGATCAACTAGAAGAAAAGGCTGTATTACATGGTCAACGTAGCTGACTCTACATGCTGGATTAGCTGTGCTAGCACATGAGATGGGGGTAATTCTCAAACCTCCTAGTTGTTGATGGTAATCACGGTATTACAGATCTTGGCTATTGCACACTGGATGCATAACATCTAAATTCAGGGATTAGTAAACATAGGTCACATTGATAAAGAGATGAGGCCAGCAGGGAGTAGCCATGAAAAGGCACATAAATTGATCTACTTTAATAATGAGAAGGAGATCTTAAAACCATACACACTGTCTTCTTGAGTGTTGTTTTTAGATTTGGGATTGACTAATCTACTTCTATTGCTGATGAGTGGTAATTTCTGTTAATTAGGATTATACCTTTTAGGTGAGTATTATCCAGAAACCTAGCAGTCAGTTGATCTGTGCAAGTAAGAAAAATAAAAAAATGGGATTTATTTTTTTAAAAGAGCTTAAGAGTTAACACCCTTGCTAGCAGCCTACTCAGTTTGTCTGCCAAATGTAAGCAGCAAAATAAGTTGCTGAAAAATCAAAGGTTTTTTTGTTTCTGCAGCAGAGGAAACATTTAGCAAGCATATATAAATCTGATATCAAAAATACTAGCATGACTTTTAATTCCTTCTTAAAGATATATTAAATTTTTAATGAAAAAATAAATCATGTATGCAAAACTATATTTAGGATGAAGATAGTCTGCGACCCCAAAAGCTAAGCAGTAGAGGAAATTCACTGGTTTCTGAATTGGATGAGAGTTTTGTAATATAAGGACCTCAAAAACTACTTAAATCAAATTTCTAAAATGCTTAACTTTATTTGGGGCTAGTTTAAGTCATGCAAGTAATTTTTTAGCAGAAGAATTTGGCAAAGGTTGTCAGCTATTGTTCCAGGTTCTCTAACTGACTTAAAAAGGAGGCGCATAGTTATTCTGCTAATTATCTGAATGTGTAAGCAGCAAAAGCTTTCCTTATAGCTCAAAATCTCCTAGTACCTTGTTTCATTAGTTAATTTTTTGCCTTAGCACTATCTTTGCGGTGTTTGTTTATGTTATATGTAATGCCTCCTTGTATCTTTGCCAATAGGAAGAAATGTGTTAAGTGTGGGTGGTGAGTTCGGAAGCAGAAAATCGTAAGCATATGTCTTTTCCTCTGAACTTGTGCAGAGGTCCACCTCAGTTCTCAAGTTCCTGTCTGGTGTAAACCATGTAACTGGGTGCTGTGCTTTACGCTAATGGAGCTCAAGCTCCACAAACAGGTCTCAGGAAACTCAGGAATATTCTGCTAGCATACATCATTTTAACAATTTTCTGGTTATACCTCACATTATAATAATAGTAAATAGACTAGACAAGTTATTAAGAACAATATTTTACATCTAACTATGCACACAAGAGTATATACTCCCCTTGAGGTGCACAGAGTTATGTACAATACTCCCATTAATGTTAATAGGTATTTCAAGTCTGCATGAAGCAGAGAAATTCTCCTGAAGTATCTTTGTTTACAGCATCTCTGATCTGGTTGCTTATTGTTTATACGTAGTGAGTAAAAAGCTGTAGTACAGTGGCTGAATCTGTATGCATACCGGCACACATATGTGTTGTGCATATGCTTAACATGTATCTTTTGACAATTTTTTTTGAGTTCTGAAATGTGTCTATGCGGTATGTTTGGCTGCCATTTCAGCAATGGCATTCAATGCATATGCCTAGATTGCTAAAATGACTATTTAGTTAAATTTCATATTTTTTTTCTCTAGACTGATTCAGTTGTTCTTTTTTTCTTAATACTCTATGCAAATGAAGAATAGCCAATAACTGTATAATTGTCCTTCACTGGAATGACATGTGCCTGAAAATTAGGATCAGTGCTGCTGGTTACTGAAATGTAGAATTTGGGTTAGTACAGACAGATGGAAATGTCGTTGTCTTGTGCTTTGAATTTCGAGAGACGTAAAGACAGCCACTCTTGTAGATTGTCTTATATTTCCTAATACTCAAGATGAACGGAATTAGTGGACATTCTTGCGGTATAGATATAGATTCCTTGTGCTGTAGATTAATACCATTCAAAGATATAGTTCAAATGAAGATCCAGTTTTCCTTCTCTTCTGTTAACTTTTCTTCTGGCGTTGCTATGCAAGAGAAAATGTGGTCCTGATGGGTGCTTGCAAGTTTCCTGGGGTACAGCTGTTAACTATACATAATAAGAACAGTGGAAAAGTACTGATTTTCATCATATTTTCAAATAAATATTCTACTTCTTAAGGGTTTCTAAAAAGCAAGAATGCTCCTTTAGTACCAGTTAATTTCTAAGAACCTACATAAAATACATATATAATTTTTTTTCAAAATTTACTGTTGACTGTGATCACATTCAGCCTAATTTATTTATATTTTAATATTTTTCAATATAGAATTCGAATACTGAAATCACTAAGCAATCAACCACCATTAAGTCACTAAAAAAACAAGTCCAGGAAAAAGAAGAACGGATTCGGGAACTACGAGCCAAGTATGGTCCCTCTTCTATCCATTGTGTCTGGTGCCACCCAGTGGCAGCTGTAAAATTGCTGCAACGTTAACTGTTCTTAGCTATTAAAGAGAGCGTTATATTCTTTTCATTGCAGTCTTTCATACTGTTACAGGGGTCTTATTGAAACTGGAGCAGTATAAGCTAAAATTGCAGGTTTTTAAAACAGATGAGTGATTAGCTAGCTGCAGTATCTGTATGGCAGTAAGAATATCTTAAGTCAGAACTCAGACTCTAGAGTAGGCTATTTTATCCTTGATGTGAGTCGAAATTAATTCCTCAGCACTGTTAAACACAGTCTTTCAAATTCAGTAATTCTTTGCCTAGGGGCTAAGAGAATGTCAAGGTTCAGATGCTTAAATAAGATTAAATAGCTAGTCTTATATTCATAAAAAAGTTCAAAAGGACAGCTGTATTTGTTTCTATTTGCATTGATTAAGGTTTGCTATTCATTTTGAAATTCAAAAATTGTCAAGTATGCAACTGAGATTTTTATTCTACCTACTGTAACTGATATAATACTGTTCTTCAATTCTATTACTGTATAAACTATAAAAAAGCTATTAGTGTATCTGAATTTCTTCCCTGCCCAGGAGTTTTACTCCTTTAGCCATTGTGATATTTTTAATTGAAGAAAGAATGCCGTTTACTTACCTGAAATTAGTTCATTTGAAAAACAGAGAGCTCTTAAAATGGTTAAATTGTGTTCATGGCTTATTTTCTGTTTCAAAGTGAAACTTAATTTCACCATAAGATTTTATATTTAAAATATTTATTGGATAGCACGCTTTCTTTATAAAATAGAAACTGTTTTTTCATAAGCTTTTCCAACCAAAAATTCAGTAAGAGTATAAGGCGAAACAGACTAAAGAAATTTTTAGACACACTGTATTCCTGGAGCTTTTTAATATGGTACTGATATTGTACTAACAGTGTTGTATTCCTGAACATACCATTCATTTTGCTTTCATTAGAAAAAAATCCAGATATTTGGACATATTTAGGTATTGCTTCTGTTTATATTTAAAATAATAGTTTGTGTTATAATAGTGGAAGCATTGTGTAAGGCATAATTTTCTCATTGAACACAGATTACTTTTTATTACGTGAGAGTTTTGTGGGTTTTTTGAGAAGTTCCGACAAATGCTGTTGTTATTTCTAGGTTTTGCATTTTATCTCATCTGACACACAGGGATAGAGTTTTTTCAACCATTTCTGTGTATTACTCAGTTGGATGAAAGGAGACTTCCCCATTTCACTTCCTTTTGGAAATAATTTTGCACAAAACAGTGTATGAATGATTGTTTGAGACATCAAAGGAATTTAATTAATTAAATGTTGTGGGCTCAGCAGCTTTCTTTTGCCTTTTTTTGATAATAGTTTAAGCATTATTGAGATTTCAGTTCAGACAAGCAAAAAGCAAATCATAGATATATTGCATATTTAGAAATAGGTCTGTTTAATAAGGTACTGAAACTGGGTTTAGTTATTGAGAGTAGCGGAAATTGCAAGAACTGCATCAGCTTTTTTTTTAAAGTATTCTATAGCTACAGGAATGATAGATTGTCTACTGCCTTTATACCTTTTAGTTGCATATTAGCCAAATTTTCTAACACTGATATGCAGTCCAACTTCTCCCCCTGTAGAATTTCTCAATTGGAGAGGGACCTTACTATGAAAAGACATTTGATAGAAGACTTAAGGTCTCACCTAAAAGCAAATCAAGAAAATGAGAAAACCTCAAATGAAACATTGGAAAGTCTTGAGAGAAAGGTATATCTTTCCTGCTATCCCTAGTTTTAGGAAAAACAGAAGCTGGTGGATTTACAGAAGTTATTTCAACACACTATACATATTAAATCAATATATTGCTTAAAGCAAACAACATACAGTTAATTGAAGGGTGTAATTCCCTCCACTATAATTTGTATGAAATCAGGATATGGTGATAGCTTGAATGGATTCAGCATAATTTAATTTATCTTCGTTATAGGTGTAATTAAATATTAAAGTATTCAGAACACACAGTTGCAAGGATATGCTGTAAGTAGTGGGATTTAGTTTTATGCACTGTAAGTTCATAAAATAGAGTAGACCTGAAACAAGGGCGATTTTGCATGACATATGCTAATGAAGTCCATGCATCTCTCCTGGCTATAGTAGTTAAATGCTTTAATATGTTAATCTATTTTCTACTGCAGTGTTACGAATGATTCACAGTTCCTAGCTTAAAGTAATTCTAACTGTGTAGGTAGTGATTGACTTCTATAGCAAATTATTTTCTCGTGCAAAATTTTAGGATGATTTCACTGAAGGTAAGAGGACTTGTATATGGTTTGGCATATTTCTGTGTTATCCAACTGATGTATTGCATTTTGGCTGTTAATACCAGAAAAAGATCACGATGCTGGATTGTGTGTGAGGTTATGCAGCTTACGACCCCAAAATAGAAATAAACAATCTGCCAATTTGCTTTTGTTTGCTTAGAATGCAAGTGCTTGCTGAATATCACAAGCACCATTTCTGCTTGCAGTCATACAGTACTTTCAACTCCAAAGACAGCTACTCTATAAACCCTCCATGCTAAAAATGAGATGTTATTAAGAAATCCACAGCCAGAAAGTGAGAACCTAAGTAGGCAGGGGGAACTAAGTATGACATGAGAAAAAGACTTGGTTTTAGATAAAAGATTTAGTGTGGAATGATATGGTTCAGCGCTGTACTTTGAGTATTTTACTTTGAGTATTTGAGTGTTTTCAGAGAATCATATTCCATACATTATTTTGATTATTCCGTGTGGAAAATCAGCTTGATAAATTTTACATTATCTTCAGCAAAAGATCAAAAAAATTCCTTGTCTCTCAATATTGTCAGGGAAATGGTGTGATTAGTACTGTAGGAAAGCTGAGCAATTTTTAGGAGTGTTGTTTTTTTTCATTTTACCCTCAATCAGTGTTTGCATTGGATAATCATTACCTAAGAAGCTGTACAGACTATTAATATAGACAGTTATTTTCTCAGCTGAGTTTGAATTTTTGTTTTTATCTCTGACATAAGAAATTAGTGGAAGTTGGGCTTTGCTCCCTTTTGTAATTACTGTAACTCTAAAATGTATATAAACAAATAGATCTGCAAATGAAGAGCTTTTCTTTATATTTAGTACAAGTCAAAACTTCATGTAACAAGATTATATGCAAACTGATCTCTACTGGATCAGCAGTAGAAATTTATTAAAGTCTGCAATTTCAGAATAAGATAAATCAATAAAGTTACTTATATAGTTATATATGTTTAGGTAATATAGGAATGCTTAGTTTTGATTTTGTTCTAATTTTTAATTTTTCTATCTTGGTAGTCAGTGCTCTTGGCCTTTCATTATTTCAGGTGAAGGCACTGGCTGAAGACAAAAAAACTTCAATTGACTCACTGAAACAAAGATTTAATGTAGCTATGAAAGAGAAGTCTCATTATGAGCAGATGTATCACAAGGCTAAAGATGAGTTGGAGAAAAAGGTATAATTAGAGTTTCGATGGCTCCACTGTGGAACTCTTTCATATCTTACTTTTAAATGAAAAGTTGCAAGGTCATCATCTTAAATTTAAAATACAGAAAGGGAGAAAATATCAGAATAATAGTGATCTTGTTTCTCTGATGTAATGCAGTCACACCTCTGAAATTTAGATACTGAAACCTGGGTATAATGATTGAAAATGAAATTACTCTTTTGCCATGAAATTGCATTTTGTATGTTGTAAGTGAAATATTCTCTAATTTCAACCCTGGTATGGGAGGTTGGGTTGTTCATTTATTTGTAATCTACCATACCTCCTTATCAGCTTTTATCACAGCACTGCTGTATCTCTGTGGATGCCTTTCAGGATCTAAAGCTCACCAAACTAGAGAGAAAAATGATTGAGACTGAGTGTGCTGTGGCTGACCTTGAAACTGCTGCATCTCAACAGCTACATGGCTTGGCTAAACAGAGTGCACAGGCTTTGGAAACTCTACAGAAGGAGCTGCTGCTCGCCAGTGACAAAGTAGAAGAGTTCAAGACATTTGTGAAGGTTTGAATGTTGATTTTCTTTTGAGTGTTAACCTGAATAAAGCTAGTTTTTGATTGAATACAAAATGTAAAGGAGTAAGCAAGGCTTCAATGAATTTCCTGTTCCAGAACAATGTAGTTCCTGCAGTGTTCTGGTGTCATGTCTGAATGGGGAAAAATAATCAGAGCGTCTCTCCCAGACTTTCAAAGACTTCCATAACTTTGATTGGTCATCTTTTTATATATGGTGGCCATATACTTGTTCCTAAGAAAAAGTGCTTAGTTGTGTATCAGATTATTTTACAGCAAAAAAATTCCCAACACATTTAATATAATAGTTTGTATATATTGAGTAGTGTGAATTACCTCGTTTTCCATATACATGTGCTTCTTGTTTTAGAAATACTAAACAAGGAAGCCTCTATATTGCAAAATCAAAAGCAGTTTTAAGAGCAGTATGTAAAGTATTGTTTTCTTCTTTTGGATAAATATTTAACAAAGTACATCATGCAACAATACTGTCTCTGTGGTGTTACACAGATCCCTTGATTATACTAAAAGAGTGTGAAGTTTTACATAACAGACTAATCTATGTTTTTAATTTAAGATTTGAGATGCAATATTTTTTATCTGAAATATTCACTGATAAATACAAATGATTCTTCAATATGTATCTAGCTTGAGTATATAGCATCTGAGAGAATGGCATGATGATTTGTCAGGGAGGTTTAAGTTGGATATCAAGCAAAAGTTCCTCACCCAGAGGGTGGTTGGGAACTGGAACAGTCTTCCCAGGGAAGTGGTCACAGCCCCAGCCTGACAGAGTTCAGGAAGCAAGAAGCAGTTCAGGAAGTTCATGTCAGGCACATGGTGTGACTCTTGGGGATAGTGCTGAAAAGGGCCAGAAGTTGGACTTTGGTGATCCTTGTGGGTCTCTTCCAACTCAGAATATTTTGTGACTTTATTATTTAGCATATAAATAATATATACCAACTTTCAAAGAAGGCTACTGCTTATTAGCCCATGAAACAGGGGCACTTATCTACTGTTCTTGGATTTCTGTAGAAGTGAGGTGCTTTCAGGTATGTTTGAACAAGTCTGAAGCATTCAAAATAAAGAGTAGCAATATTTTGATGCACTAGACAGAGAAGGCATAAATAGTTACCCTTCAAGAATAACATTCCGCTCTGGATTGAAATTTAGTAACTTAAATACTTGTGCATTACATCTTCTTTCTGTCTTCATCAGAAAAAATGTCACTTGGTGTAGCAGTTTTCAGACCTTTAGCATTTGCCTGAAATCATCCCATGATCAGTTGCAAAGGTCATATAAATTTCCTTATGAAAATAAACTGAGCAATCTTGAATATGCTTTAAAATACAAAATAAATTCACATAATTCATAAGCTAAATTATCTAAAGTGGAAAAAATGGTTGGTTGTCATGAAAAAAGTGCTTGTTATTTAAAAAATGAATTTTTTAAATTTTAAAATTTTAATTTTTTTAGATTTTAAATTTTAAAAGTTGTGATTAAAAAAAAGCTATCTTCAGTTTACCTTTTTATGTAACTGTTGGGAAAGAGGTGTAAAACTGTTCACTATGGCCCTTCATTCAGAAATATCCTGCCCTTCCTTGAACAAACTAGATTTTCATGGAAGAAAATGTGCTTTGTTCTAATACTGAATGCTTCCTCTAAGAGAAAGAAATAGGTGTTCTTTTCACAGCTGCATGCTTATTTTTGGCTAAATATAGGAAAGCCTGAATTAATCTAATATATTATCTATTATTTTTAATGAAGTACTCCTTTGTCATTGATGACAGAGAGAAGCAATTAAGTCTCCATTCAGACTCTATTCAGGCTATGAATTTTGGAATGTCTTCATTGAATAAATTGGAAGTAGTAGTTCTAGAAATAAGGAGATAAATGAGCTATACTATCAATATTTTACATACTTCCATAGTGAAAATCTTTTCAAAAATTGGAAAATGGGAAAGTAAAAGATCGGTTCTCAAAAGCAGCTGTAGTGAGCAAAATCACCTGTTAGCAACTAGTATGATAACTTCATTTGTTGTTGAATAAGATGGCAGCGTCAGTGTTAATTACCATGAATATTCATTAGCACTTGCACTGTTGTACAATACGTGAAAAAAGTTAATATGAAATTTCTCATCACATTATTATTAATAATAATAATAATAAAATAGTAATAGTAATAGTAATAGAAATAATAATATCTAGCTAATATAACTAAATACCTACTTTCTTGCCTGGGTAAAAAAAAATGCATGCATATTTCAAGTCACATTTTTGTTGACTACTGTTACTCTGCAGAAAGATTTTCTGAAAACAAAGATAGTGTCTGTAAGTCAAATATTGATGAGCAGGGAGCTCCTAAGTAAACTACCTTGTTTAGTAAGGTGCTAAAATCAGTTTTTATTAACAGGATACCACTGTAAAAAAGTAAAATCCTTTCCAATTCAGTGGAATTGTGTAGTATATCAAGCAAATCCTGTTAAAATGCCTCTTGTGTATCTGATGTTATAACCTGCATAGGAAGACCAAGCTATTGTGATAATACTTACTGAAATAAGTAGCACTACTCCTTCCTCTTGAAGAGTGCAGCTCTTCTTTTGAAGTCTGGTCTGCCTTGTTTCTACTCCTCCAGGTAGCTGTCAGTTTTTTGTCCCCTGACCTTGATTCTCACTCCATTTCCAGTAACTCAAATAAGTTTTTCTATGTAGAGATCAAGCTTAACCTGTATATCACTCAAACAGGTCAATAAAATCATATGACCCTCTAATCTTCATCTTCTATTCTGATCACTTCATAAGCTTGTTTTTCTGATCACTTCTTACTTGGTTTTCAGAGTGCAAGTGTAATGTTCTCCTCATTCATAAATTGAATGCAGTTACTTTTTGTACCCATTCCACGCCTCTTGTGACATTATATAGTTCTTTTTTAACACACAACAATTAAATTATTTCAGAGTTGCTAAATAATTGTTACAGCTATTAACGAGAGAACTGGGGAACTTCAGAGAAGAGAGTGTGACTGTTTATAGCAGGCAGTGTTACTTGTTTTTAGAGTAATTGATAGCACAAAACCACAGGATCTTGAATCCATTTGGGTCGAGGTAATAAGTTACAAAACCTAGGGAAGAGGTTTCTGGTAGAAGTCCAATATATACCACTGGATCACATTAGAGGATATGATGAGTTACTAGTTGAGCACATATTTGTAATGAAATGCAATAAAATGTTGTATTGCTGTGGCCACCCCAATTTGGGACACATATGCAATGAACTAAAATAGCTAGATTGTAGAATCTAGTAATAGTTGCCAAAAATGCGGAACAGAATACCTGTAAACAAAAGTTGTTCTATGCTATATGCTGTAAGTAATTATTGGCCTTGTTTTTGTTGGAGTATGGGGTAGGGATCAGGTGCTATGTCCTGAATGACTTGCAGTGGAACTGACAGGGCACCTAAGATTGGTTAATTCAGAGCAGTTTGTTTCTCCAAAGCTGTTATGAGGAAGATATAGGCTAGTAGGAAATAGGAATAGAAATTGTGTACTCTAACAATCTGTTAAGTAACCAGAATAACACCATTGCATAATTAGATGGTAGCTCCTTATAAAGATCTATTTCATTTTGGTAGGAAAGAGAGCAAAATATTTAGAAATAAAAGGCAATATAAACAAACAGGAAATTGGATTATAGATAATAACCTGAAAATATAGGCAGCAATGGAGTATAGAAGTTGGAGAAGAGACTAAAGAAATCAAGGGGAAATCTGTGGGTAGCAAGGCCAAGAAAAGTAGTAAACAGGCAGGATTTAAAAATGTACTACTAATAAGGTATCTATTACAGGGTAGATACAATCTATTATTATACAAAACAACTCTGTAACTGTGTAAAGACAGAGGTCAATGAATATTTCTGTTTTGTGTCTGGAATGCAATATGCTGATGTCTTACGAAGATGCTGCTACATCCCTAATATAGTAGTAGCCAAAAGAAGATTTTTTACATTTTCTAGAAAGAAGTAGTATTTTTGAATTGGTAATTTTTATAGCTGAGAACTTTATAGAGCTGGTTAAGAAATTTTTCTCTTGCTGATCCTCATTTTCAAGAAGTATTCAAAGTTGGTGCATATATATTACAACACTGCCTGGAATGTAAAAGAATGATAATACTGAGTCAATATTCAGAAAAGGCAGTATTTTAGTTTCCTTAATCTGACCTCATTTCTGGATAAAATACTCATATGAAATTCAATTATTAAACTATTAAAGCATAGGAGTATCATTATACTTCTCAGAATGCCTTTGTGGAAAGCAAATTGTATTGAATAAATCTGGGTTTTTTCTTCGAAAGTAGTACAAGTCAGTTTATAAAGTTTACTATTTGTTTTAATATACTTTTTAAAGATGTTTGACCTACTACTGAGATGTTCTGTTAAAAAATAGGCTGTGCAATATCAATAGTGTGTTAAATGTATTAAAAATAGCTCATGCAGTTGATCTGAAAAATAGATCATAAAATATAGATGCTTTTAGCTTTCCATAATGATCAGAACTAAACTTGATTATTAAAGGTTTTTGCAACATTCATATACTGATAAAATTTTTCCATTACATTCATGAAGAAATAATATTTACTAAGAAATAATAACGAAGTGGGTATGTCAACTGGGCCAAATAAAATATTTTTATTACAGAGAAATGCAAACTACCTGGAAGAGGGATCAGGTGGCTCTGAGTGTACTTCAGATGTGTTTTCTAGAGCTCGTGTCTTTATCCCATCCTGCTTCAATCAGCACTATTAATTCTCTTTGAATCATGCATTCAATTCTTGTGGTGTATCATTGCTCACGATTTTCTATAATATGTACTCTCAGATCCTCAGGTGATCCTGCCAGTTATGTGAGCAACCAGAGCAAAATGTTCTTGGTTGTGTTTGTAGTACTTGTGAGAACTCATGCAGAAAACAGCCATTTGATAAATTTAAAATATTGCTATTAGAGTGCTTGACTGGATTTCTGTTGAGAATATGGTACAACATATTAGTTTATTATGAAACTGTCCAAAATCATGCATGAATCCTGTTTTCTGGCATGTACTTTTTTTTTGTGCTCACCTAGACTTTGGGTGTATGTTACTTTTAGAGACCCTGGTAAGCCAGGACTCACTGAGTAGAGTCGTCTGTCCCATTCATGCTATACATCAGCAAAACTCATTTTAATCTGTGGTGATGACAGCTGCCTGAGCATGAAAATATCAGAACTCTTTTGACCTTGAGAAGCATAGTTTTGATAAGGCATCTATAATCAAATATGGCCATAATAAATAGGTGATGGCAGCTGAATGCTTCAAAATCAGCTGAGTGCACTTCTCACTTCCATAATGCCTCTGTCATTTGGGGCTTGTGTGCCTTCCACAGAGAATACATGCTGCAGCACAGTGCACATCTGGTGTGTTCTGGCATTGTTCTTGATAGGTCTCCAGTACAACCATCTGATAAAATTGACTGCCAAAATCAATACCCATGGCAGTTCTCTTGGCAAGCTTAATGGATCTAAGTTGGGATTTAACACTCACCCTCTTAAGACAGCTGCCCTCATTTCGGCTACTCAGAGCAGGGCTTAAGCTAGGTGCATTTCTCTCTTGCTCTCTTGTTTGACATACATCTATGTACACCAGCCACATCTGTCAGAGCACTTATTTCACCTCTGCTTGGCCAGGTGGTGTTCTGCCAGTTACTTGCCATTTGGTCAGTTTATCTTATATCCTAATATATGTCAGTCTCTATTACCTTTCTGCAGTTTATCTTGAATACTGACATCAGTTTTGCCATGGTGTATTTCCTCACTGCTATTGTGGGCTGTAGTTCAAAATACAGGTTTAGCTAAGTTAACACTTCCATTGAAAAGTTACACCCTCAAGTGAACCTCATCCCTCATTTCTGCCCTTATGAAACTTCCTCTGTACTCCATTTATGAAATGTCATCATAGACATGATCTGGGTCAGTTGTGAGCTAGTTCATGAAAATTCAATTAACCTTTAGAAAACCCACAACACTAGCTTTTGTATACCACAGAGAGTCAGAACAGGAACAGTTTTTGCATTGTAGGCTGGAGATGCTGGGACTGCCCCTTAGTGGCAATGCTAATTGAAAATGTTACATGAAACGTTTTTCTGTTGCAAACAATAGATGATTAATGACTGGTCAAATTAAAAAATCCTATTATTTGGCAAATTCCTGTTATTTATTATCATTGTGTTTTTCTCTTGAACGGCTCAGTGCTATCCAAGCATTGCTTGGACGTATGTTCTTCTCAGGATGGCTGTATACAGATCATGTCCTATTTGCTCTTTACCTATAAACAAAACCTGAAAAAAAAAATAGACATAATGAGTTGGGTTGGAAGGCACAAATATTTGGGAAATACTCTGTTGGTTTTTGTCATCTGCTTTACAACATGAGAACAACATAAGTACGTTGCTACCATCTGTACTTTCAGTCACAAAGTCAGTTCTTCAGATAGAAGGAAATCCCCTTGCAGGGGACTCTCAGAATTCTCCAGTTACAGTGAGACAGCAAGAGATATTCTTCATAGAATGTTTCTGTTCTCAAACCTTATGGATTCAATTTTCCTGGCAATAGTACTGCTACAACATCTTGAAGGCCAGGGTGTGCAGAACATATTTTTTCAGATGGGTATCCAGATCTGATGCAGAATGGTCATTTGTCTATCTGAAAAATGAAGTGTGTAATGGGTAATTGTAAAATTCAGTAATTGGCAAAAACAGACTAACTTCTTATGGAGGTAGAATTATGGTGTGCTGTACAGGTGAAAACTGGTTTATTTTGAAAATTTTATACAATTGTATCTGAACCGTGCCAATTTGGAAGTGTCGTTTGACCGAGCAAAGATTTCTTCAGAGAGTCACTGGGACATTTTGCTAACAACAGCAGATATTATCACATAAATCAGCACTGTCAGTTTTGATTTGGAAGTGGACACCTTTAATATGACTTCAAGTTGCTAGAAAATTTTTCCCACTGGGAACACTTGAGAGCCAAAAGATAAGTATATTTCATTTATTACACTCCAAACTGTCAACACTTTACCTAGAAAGGTATACCCAGAGTGATTATTTTGTATTGTGTGGAGTACATGATAAGTCTGCCAATCTGTGTTCAGTCAGAATCAGCATGAGATTTCATTCCAGGAATATGTTCCTCTGTGATAAGAATCAGTAGTTTTACTTGTAGAATACACACCTTAAAAGATGATGTCCTATATGCAAAGCAAAATTCGTGTAACTGAGAAAATTTCACCATTAAAAAAAATTAGGCACTTATTGCTTCTTCTTCACTGTGCAGGCTACTTCAGGGAAAAAGGAGAAACACAGCTTTTATTATGAAATACCAACCTTTCTTGGTTCTGAGAAGAAATTGGTGATAAATTAAGCTAATCTCCATCAGGATTACTCTGCATCTGGGATTTAGGCAAATTGAATCAGGGGCCTGAATAGTGACAGTGAATATCTATTAGACTGTAAACAGAATAATAGGCATTCTGAATTTTAATGAATGAAGTGAATGGCTGAATTCTTATAGTTTACAGAAGGCATATGGTTAGTGATACATACAGTGTGCCAGGAACAGCATGTAATGTAGATGTCTTAGTGGATAAAAAATTGATAAATAAAAAGGAAGAATAAAGAGAAAGATTTTGTAAAGCTTTTCCTTACTCTACTTTTTCTTTGCTTTTTAGACTTAGAAGGATAGCAATTCACTTTGGTTTTTGACTATGATAGGTAAAGACCTTAACAGGTATAGCTTAAAATAGACAATGTTTTTATATCCTACATTTTATCTGATTCAATATCAAGGATTTAGTGATGTTGATTTAGATAATAAAACCATCTAACCAAGTCGTAAGGTATATTAGGCTTTTGTAACTGCACATGTATGTCTCATGCAAAGTTTAGATGCATGTCTGACTTACATGGGTGATTTTGTTGATAATAGTGCTATTTTCATTTTTCTTACAGTGCATGAGAACCATTTTTACAGACCATGACTCTGTAATGGTAGATAGTGTCTGAGCAGATCCAACAGACTTGAACTGAACAGGAGACTGTTTTCACCAACTTGCAAAAAAATTCTGTTTGTGCCTCAGTAAAAAAAGAAACAAAACATGTAAGTTTAACAGAGAATCAGACTGAAACAGGATCAGCTGGATCAGCTGGTGCTCTTTGGAGATTCTGTACTGCACTTCCTGAAGGGTAGATTCACCTGGGATTTCTTTAAATGGACTGGAGAGACTTCTTTTTAAAGCTCTTACTCAACTCTCCACTGAACATAGAAAGATACTTAAAGATAATGGCCAGTTTGTGGTCTGAAAGACAGAAACTGTAAAAAGGAATGACTAGAAGACTTCAGGGGTGGACATATGAGTACATACTATAGGCTCTGGGCTTGAAGTGATTAGAAGCCTTTTGGCAAAAAAACCCCAGGAAAACTAGCAAAACTTGGCAGGAGGAAAAATTACTCCAGTAATGACTTATTTAAGAGTTCATGTAGAAATAATGGTTTAATGTATGTCAGTCAAATTGCTAAGAAAGTGAGCTGAAGCAGAGAGAACATAAAACACTCATTTACCGGATCTTGAAGTCTCCACCGTTAGGAAGTTGGGAGTTAAGGGGATTCCCCAAGGCACAAGCCAAAAGAGCTACAGAGAAGTTGGAAGAGCTATTGGGAAGCAAAATCATTAAAATACCCAACAAATTACAGTATTTTAATAAAACGCAGTTGATAAATTTTCTGAGATTTTTTAAGAGTTTAAGTAACGCTGGAGCGGACCTCTTAATTTGGGTTTCAGACACATTTGTTTCAGCAATGCAGTGGTTTTACACAGAGCATCTGATTTATAGTTCTCAGGCTTTTTGTGTGTTTCTGCAGAAAGATAGCATAAGCTTAGACACTGAGCTGAGTGTCAGGAAATCGTGTTGTTCTTTACATCTTGGTCACTGACCTGCTACGTGACCTTTGGAGTGTTGCTTCACCTCAGTATTTCTTGGTCTGCCCTGACTATCTTTGTTTGCTGCATCAAGTACAACTGTGCTGACTTTGTCTGCCCTAACTGTTCAAGATAATAAACTCCCTAAGATCCCAGGCATTCTTGCTACACATGTGTGAAGCTCTAATCTCTGTCAGTGCATTTTTTTCCCCTCCGTGTAAATAACTGTAATATATGAAATTTTAAAGAAATAATGGTAGTTTTGTTAGCACCTGTGTAAATCAGAGAAAATTCTTTTGAAACCAAAGAATTTACAGCAGGCAAAAAAATAATATAAATGAGGTAGGACTTAAATGCTGAAGTAAATAGGACTTTAAATTATTATTATTACCCATTTCACATAAATAGAATTTTAGAAACCAATGTATTTTGACAGAAATATTCTGCCTGTCATCCTATGCTGATTAAACATATTTCAACTCATTCTCTGCTATAAGGAAAACTATTATTTTTTCTCTGTTATACGTCACAAAACATGGTAATTGCGCTGAAAAATTAACAACGCTGCAATGAAAACTATGGAGTGTTTGCTGATACTTAACAAGCAGCATCAGTCTGAAAACATTTGGGTCTACAGTTTATGTTTTCGACAGTCCTAAAGCTTAATGTACAGGAGAGATTAGATAATTGTAAAACTGTGAAATTATGTAGGACCATATGTCCCTCATATCAGTAAGTACCCACTGTATGTTCTATAAATGATGTGTCCAGCTGATACAGTAAGTCCTACCTAAAGGTATTACAAAGAATATAACGAAAGGAAGCAGATTTTTAAGACAAGATTCCAGGCATAAAGTGTGATAGCTAAGCAGTTACCAAGAGAGCATTAGAAAAGAAAAAGAGAAAAAGCTGACCAGTAATACAAAGCCCCTTAAGTTTTATTCACAAAGGGAATTTTAAGACATGTAAGTATACTGTTAAGAATATGTGGTATACTTCTCTACTGAAATATAAACTACATTGTAATTGGCCATAGTAAGTCCGTTACTGTATCTTTGTTTAAATATGCTTGTTTTTAAGACAATCTAAAATTCAAAACTGTTCATGACTTAAATCACTTGTCTATATATTTATAAAGAAATTATTTTTTAGAACACAGCACAATGTATTCCATTTCCTTTTCTTATAAATGTAAAATATAGGTTGAAATATTTTCAGTATTTTTCCCTATGGTTTTCTGTGCCTGGAGATGGTTAAGAAAATGCAGTCAAAGGAACATTTCTCAATTTTGTACTTGGAAATATATGGTTATGAAGAAACCATTTGTTTTCAGTCATTTTGAATCCAGAAGGAATGGTATTTTGCTAGAGTATGTAGTATGAGGTATTTTGGAAAAATAGGGAACCAGCCAGGGTAGATTCTCCCCACTTTTTTCTCCTAATGGCAAGTAGGAATAACACAATTTAAGTCAGCATAGTTACACAAATTCAAAACTTGCCTGTGAGAGAGACCAGATTATCAAATTTTATGCAACACAGTTACTAATTTCTGTCATTGTGCCTTATTATACCTATTACATTTTAACTGTTTTTTGGGGTCTGCAGTACTAAGAGCCAGGAAGCTTAAGTTTTGTATGCATATACTGAAATTGTCAGGTCCTTTTTATACTGTATGACTCGAGGCATTTTCAGAAAAGCTGCAATGGGTTTAGTAGTTGAAAAAGAAATACTGTGCAAACCTGTCTACACTTCTGCAGATGTTGGGTTTAGGATGTTACGGAATTCACCTTTTCTGGTTCATAATCCATCATCCATAGCTCAGAGCCATGGAGAATCATATGGGTTTGGAGAAGGCAGGGTTGGGCTAGGATGTTGGACGGCAAACTGGAGATATCTTTTGCCACTAGGATAGAAGAGACTGGTAATATTTTAAATTACTTCAATGAATTTTTCAGATCTTGTCTGTTAGATGCTTAGTTATACTTATGTGTGTTCAGGTTTGCCTGTGTTAATTGCTGTGGAAAATCAGGTTGTAGATACAACTGTGGTATCACATTATTTTTTATATTCAGACTGCAGTTTCTCTATGTATAATGGAATTCTTGCAGGTCATCATGTGAGGCAGTTCTTCCAGGCAATGTGTGCTTTCATCTTCCACTTATCTCTGTGAAGTTGTGAGCACTATTCTCAGTGCCAATCAACATGAGACTCTATAATTTAAATCATACATTGATACATTGGTCTGTTAGCTAGCTTTGCAGGAGGTATTTCTTCTTTTCAGCTCTTTATTGAATTAGCCTTTGAAACTTTGCATCTCTGCTAGCTTTTAGGTGTCCCACTAATACTCTCTTGAATGTATCTTTTTGATTTGGGGTGTTTAACACATTTAAAGGCTTGTTTGTTTACTTTACTCTTAAAGGAAAAGATAATAAAATCATATCTTAATTCTTCCAAATACACACCACTAGAGAACTGAGACACATAGTTTGAACATGTATGTTAATAAATTTTAGAACTATAGCAGAAACTGTAAATGTAGACAGGTAAATAAAACCAGCTTGTCACTTTATAAATGTTGCCTGGGTGACACTGGAAAAATAATGCTATTACAGTTTTAATATTTGGCAGCAGAAGTTTGAATACTGAACTTGGTGAAGGAAGATGTGATACAGATTGGTCTGTATGTCCTCTACATTTTTACACTCTACTTACAGGGCATCTGCTGGAGTCTCCAAAATGACATGTGATCACTGGGGATCATAGGAATTAAATCAACCTCCTGAGGCTGACTCATTCGCATGGGTCAGAATGCTACATGTTATAGCCCTAAGCCAAACAAGTCTATTGTAGTGGTCTGTCTTTGTGTCTTGTCTTGTCCCTTTTCTGATAAAAAAAGGTTATGCCTAGAAGGTGTGGTTTTTTCAAGTGAAGGAGCTGAGCTAATTTAAATAACATGAAAAACATATATGAATAGCATATTTTAAAACTGACATTACTATAGAAATGTTTTCAGTCATGCTGTGAGATCAGTTTGAATATTATTACTGAAAGTATTTTGAAAATCATTTTTAGAGAGGCAACAAGGAACAAATATTGTCATTGAATGCATATTTCAGCTGCTGAAATGGTGTATGACATCGTGTCTTTGTGTCATTTTGTCTATTCATTCTGTTTTGTTTTATTGATTATGAGTTATTTGGCGTTGTAATAGTTCCTCAGCCTTTTTAAAGCATTAAGATCTGGCCTAACCTTAGGCCAGCAATAAATAACCACAAAAGTAGAGTTCTTTAACATTAGTTCAGTTCTGTGTTCAGTTGTGTGAAACTCAGCTCTTGTTCACAGAGAGCTACAGCATCTTTGTAACACTTCTGTTTCTTTAGAAAACTAACCTTGTTTCAGAAAAGATTTTCCACTTTGTTTTTGGTTTAATGCTCTGAGCCACATCCATATATGTTTCTAATCTACAAAACAAATGAGTTTCTAAGAACACATTACTTGTATCTAAAGACACTTCCATATTGAACTACACACACAATACTATGTATAAAATTGTTCTGTATGTTATATTCTATACATTTGTGGTGGGTTGACCTGGCCAGCAGCTAAACACCACATAGTTGTTTGTTCACTCCCTGCTTGCTCCCTTCCCCCAGTAAAACTGGGGAAAGAATAGGAAGAGCAAAAGTGAGAAAACTTGTGTGTTGGTAAGGACAGTTTAATGATGGAAAGAAAGGGGAATAAATCCCCAAGGAATGTAGATCAATGCCCTGCCAGTCTCTGAGCAGAGCCTACCTGACAGACAGATCACCATCCCCCTCTGATTTTATTGTTGAGCAAAGTGCTGCATGTATGAAATGTCCCTTTGGTCACTTGGGGCCAGCTGTCCCAGCTGTGTTCCCTCCTTGCCTTTTGTGCACCGTAAACTCAGTTGCTGAAGTGGCAACACAGGAAGCCAAAGATCCTGACACTGTGCCAGTGCTGCTCGGCAATGGCTGGTATGTTATCAGCATTGCTTTAGTTACAAACCCCAAACACTTCACCTTAGAAGCTATTAAAAGACAATTAATGCCATCTCCATTTGTGCTGTAAGATAAGCCAGCAGGGTAGAAGGCTGGCCTGGCTAAACAGAGACACTAGGCTCAAACTCGTGTCGAAAAAAGAGAGTGTAGCATCTCTGGATTGATGAACCGGTAACTTGAGGGGACTACAAAGGTGGTATGAAGTATGTGGGGAGAAAATTAGAAGGGCCAAAGCTAAATTGACACTGAATTTGCCCACTGTGGTTAAAGACTAGGTGATCCTGAAGGTCTTTTCCAATCGTGATGATTCTGTGATCTCAGCCAGATGCAGCACACTGTTATTACTATTGCACAAAGCACAGTAAAACTTAAAATTATCCATGACTCATGAGCCATGGCCTCTGCCATGAGATCTGCACCAGTGCAAGACTGAAATCTGGCTACACATAGGTAGGGTGCTAGCTAGCATTAGACTTTGGTTTGTCTTGGGACCATTAAGTTTTATTATGATACACACAACAATAGAGTGTGTAAATTAAGATGGTAATTACAGGGAAAATTTTTGGCATTGCCTTAGTCATATGACATTACTTAGGGCCATTGATCAAATTGTGTCAATTCCAGAATCAATGAGTGTCAGTGTTTTGGGATGCAAAGGCCTTATTAATAGCGTACTCTCAGAGTGTGTTTGTATCACCATGACTTCTTTAAGTATTTGATTAAATATGACCTTTTAATTGAAAGAAGACCTTTGTCTTTATACATCTCAAAACTGGCAAAATATATAGTGCTAAGAAGTGATTACATGCTGAGGCCAAATTTCAGAACAATATATTCTTAAAAAAGAGTATTTTAGGTAGTGAAAATAAAGTAAAAAGGCTTATGAGGGAGATATTTCAGAATTATACGTAACCCATCATCTGTAATGTATACTGTATAAATTACATGGAGTCTGTAGATATTTCAACAATTGCTACTGCTTAAGAAGGACTACGAACTATAAGCCCATTTTGTTAGAATTTTAAGCTTTTTTTTTTTTTCTGCAAGTCAGATCAGTAGCAGTTGCACTGGTCTGACAAGAAGTGTTGTAGATTTTTTTGGGAATTAATCAGGAATTCCTATTCTAGTTGGCAGGTAGCAATTAAATGTGTATTGCAGGAATAACTGATGGTAATATCTAAGTTAGGAAAATGGCTTTACTAACAAAATATCCTCTAGATTTGACAGCAAAAAAAAATCTCAAAGAGATTTTCAAATATTATCGAAGAAAAAATCTCAAATCCTAGTATTACTAGTACTAATAAAGGCATTGTTTTACATCAGTATAGTACGAAAGTTAATATACTGCATTGATTTCATTGTACACAGTTTCCATCACCTGTTATGCTTACAAATTTAAAAATAAGCAATGTTGAAATACACAGAGGGAAATGTTTTAGTTCAAAATCCTACACCTAGCTCCAGAATGCATTGAATCAATTTCTTAATCAAAGAACAATGTTATACTGGCTTCAGTACACTTATCAGCAAAACCTGTGTTGCTTAACTCCTGAGTGTTTGTAGTTTTCAGTTTGGAAATGGGTCTTTCTGTTTCTAAAACCTGTGTTGCTTGCCACTGAATATTTCTGTATTGGAACATGAACTGACATATAAATTAAATCATTAATAAATAAAAAAATTAGGATATGAATACATTAGTATACAATGTATAAGAATATATCAGAAGGAAAAGCAACTTAAAAATTGTAGGAAGGCTATCATTTTTTAAGGTGCTTATTGAGTGATAAAATGTAAATCAAAACATTATATCAACTTAATAACATGAAGGAGAGAGGTTCAAAAATAATTAGTCTGTCAGAGTCCAATTTGAAAGTCCATAAAGTAGCCTTATTTTTCACATATGGCTTATGTTTCACATATGCTTTAGTGTATTTGAACTGCTCAAGGGACAGAGGAATTGAAGTGCAAGTCCTCCATATGTATGATCTGCTGTGATTATATATAAAGTGTATGCTTTCATATTAAAATCTATTAGTTGGAATTTTCTGTTTCTTTGATTTTTGTTTAAACTTGCTTTTTCTTTTTTTTTTTTAAATTTCTTGGTTTTGTGGGTTTGGGGTGTTTTTTTAATCCTTTTGTTTTAAATTGCTGCTATAGATTCTTCAGTGTCTTTCTTTCTGACACTTTCATTCTCATAAATGTGGAGTAAGAGGAGTAAGAGACAATCACACTGGAGTTGCATTTTCTGGATTCCACTGTTGTTATCAGCTTCATTAATCATGAACTTTTTGGGGGAGTTTGGATACACCAGTAATATTTATGTGGTATTGTCAGATGACTATTTCTTGGCAATGTTTCTGTGTTTTCTAAGGCATTCAAGTGAATGTTTAACATCGTTTATTATCATGCTTTTTGCCTGTCTATGTTTGGCTATTTATCATTATTTGTATCCTTTCCATGTGCCTTTGCAGTTATTTTTCATCATATTCTGCTCCTTTAATTTACATTTCCTCTTTGCATTAGGTTACAAATGTACATCTTCTAGAGTGATCACCTATGTCTGAGGGAGATCTCCTTTTAAAGTATGGGAAGCTGATTCAATTTGATTGAAAAAGTAGGGTTGAACTTATTTTTCCATTGTCAAGTACATCTCCTACATGTCACAAGAGCCAATTTACTGTTAGACCATTTCAAATGCTAAAACCCCATGTGATTTAACTGCATTTTTTTTCATAGTGTGTGCTTTTCTTTTTGGGTCACCCTCTTCTCTTAATCTATTTCCTTCTGTGAGCTTAGTCCAAGTTGCCTTAGGCCCCTGCCCATTTCATTTCAAGTTTCCTCATTCCTCTCAGCTCTGCACTTGCAGACAGGTCTATGAACAAAATAGTTCTTTGGAAATTCTGTGGATGGAGAGACCCACACTTGAATCAGAAAACTGGACAAATTTCACTGTACGTCCTCTCCCCAAATTTGTGGTAGGATATTTTTTATTTTTAATAATTAAATTTTATTAAATAGAGAAAGATATTAAGTTGGGAAATGGTAGAAAAAAAATAGATCTTGGAATTGGATGCGTTTGCTGTGCCTTCTTTGAAATATATTAGCAAATGCTCTCTAATGACTGTTTTAGATACACCAGAGCCTGTGGAATACTTTCTACCCAAAATGCCAATAAACAGTCTTCATAATTCTGTAGTCAGTTTCTATGAAATGAAGGCATTCCATAGAGAAAGAATTTTCAGGAGCTGACCAGTTATTGTTGAGATGTAGCTTGATATGAAGAGCTCCACTAGGAGAATAAAAAGAAAACCATATTAATCTTGTTTTAAACTCAACCAAGGTGTCTGTGTTGCCAGTCACAGTTCTGCTTGAGTCATGGAAGTTGAATATTCTAGTAGGATCTTCTGAAAATGGATTTCTACTCTTGTTTGTTAGTCAACAGTTTTTAAATAAAATATCTCAGCTTTTGATAATTTTTTTAGTGTCATAGTTGCATAAATATTAAGTAAAAATAACTTGTTATAAAAATTATGACTTACACTGATGTCTGGTGTTGTTTCACTGAATCTGAGAACTTAAGATATAGGAAGGTTATGAACTTGGTCACTAGGACAATTTTGAATTTCCCTTCTTGGTGGGAAACAAAATCTTAGGTTTTGAATAAAGCGTTTCTGCATGCAGAGAATGTCAATAAGCTTTAAAAAAAATCTGTTTGACCACAATAAAGCCTAACATTTAGATTTTTATTTCAAGAACATTTCTGGTAGACTGGGACAGGAAAGGATTTGATTGACTCTGTAGAAGCTGCTTTGTCTTACTACTGATGGCATTATGAGAATACTTATGTTGCTAGAGACATACCGAAACACTACCTACATTTAAGAACATTTTTGGTTTACTGTTTTAATTAATATTTTGTGTTCTAAGTAGCATGTTATTTAATATTCCAGTATGTAGCTTGTTGAACCAATAGCACAGAATGAAGATAATTTCCATCTAAAGGAGCTTAGTCTAAATAATACTGGTTTTCCATCTTACTTGCACTATAAAAATACTACAGTAGAGTATTTTTTGCTTATGTCTTCTAGATTCTAACCAGAGAGTTATACCAGAGCATACAAGAGCTGAGAACAAAAATCAATCTGGCAAAAAAAATGGGAGGAATGAAAGCATGCAAAAAGGGTCTTTCCCAAGAGAGTCTTCAGTTGGCAGCATCTATCCTTGGTGTTTCAACAACTGATCTTTATGAAATACTGCAAGAAGGAGATGATGAGGTAAGTTATTTTAAGGACTTCAGTAAAAAAGGGCATAGATGAGAAGGTGCTGACTATACCCTTCCTTGAGGAAAAGGATTTGCAGGAAAAGACTGAAATTCATTGTTCACGATGCAGCACAAAAATCACAGATTTAAGGATTTAATCTGAATGAAAAGGTCAGGTTAGAGATTCCTAAGGTGGCAAGACTTCAGGCATGCATAAATATAAACATACTGCTTTAGGCATGTGTATGGAGAGATATTATTTAGTATTTGCTTTTTTTATGAGACTATTTGGCAAGATTGTACATTTTAAATAGACTTCTGCATTAAAGAAAACAAAATTAGAATGTGTCTTGCTGTGCCAGATTGATTTTGTTGATGATTCCTTTCTGAACTGTGATACCTATTTAAAGGTATTTCTGGCAGACAGATGGTTTCTGGGTAAATTCATTGCTTCTTTTTCATTCTATCATACATTTTAGTATGAAATATTTGATAGTGTTTCAGCAAATCACTTTCTATTAAATAGATAGGATTTCTTATCTAGATTTATTTAGTCCTGATCAAATAGTATATGAAAAAGCCTGAACAGTCACTTTAGCGAGTGTCTAGGAGTTGGACATTATTGGCCTGTAACAGTACTGTGGTGATGACTTAGATTTAGCCTTATTGGAGCTTCATATGAGAGAGATCCCAAAAAGGGAGCTATCTCGTTGGTGTAACAACAGCATATGTGTATGCACTGATATGGATTACACTCATGAATACAAATAAAATGGGCTGATCTCTGCCCTGTTTACTAACATTTATACAACCGTATAAAATTATTCACTTTGACAGAGTTGTTCCATGCTTACCTCATTCTCAGACTTATTTCTACATTCTGTATTTTTTTGTTTCAGTCACTGTGAATATATGAGTAAAACACATAAACATACTTAACTATAAATATAAAACAAATTTATAACACAGGTGATGAATTTACACTACACATACACTACATATTCCATCTGTCAGTGCATAGATTCAGGCACCTTTATGTTGAACTCATAAAATTTAGACATAAATCACATGCACACCAGTATATTCATATGAAAAGAACATGCCATGAACATTTCTAGGGGCATGCACAAACAAGGATAGGTTTGTAAATTTAACAGAGCACTGATACTTGGTGGATATGCTTCAGATAACTAATTTTGCAAACATAGTTTTGATTTCCACATCCTTTTTATTTAATGTATACCAAATTACACATTTCCTTTATTGCTCCTAATGTTTTTCTATTTTTTAGGAAGCAGCAAAGACAAAAGTGGAATTTGAAAAAGATAAAGAATGGCTACAGCATATACAGAAACTTCTTGAAGCACAGGTGCTCAGTTTAGATCTTCCCATAATGAATTAAAGCTTTCTACTCTAGCTAAGTGGCTTTAGGTTCTAATTAATACGTTGTATTTGTAATTACAGTGCCATTGATGGTCCCAAACTATACCGTGATGAGGCAATATGAAATCCTTATTTAGTAGCATTTCCTTTTTATTTCTCTTAAAATCAGAGTTACTGCAAAAAACTGAAGAGATGTTAATCAATGATTTTTGATAGCTAACTTAATAGTTAACTTAAGCTAACTTAACCAGTGAAACAGCACTGGAGAAAACCAGCACAGATCTTGGCAAATGTGTTAATTGAATTATTGAAACACTGTATAATGCTTGCTAGAGTGAAAATGATCTGTTCTCTCATGCCTCTTAGGAAAAAGAGACTTTTTTTTTATGTGCCTTTAAAGTTACTAGTTGTTATGGACACCTGAGGAGTTCATGGGTTTCGGTGACCTTTTACTGTGGACCTGTTTCCAGTCAATTCATGTTTTCCTCATAGCCAGACAGCTGTTTATTATCGTGTCTTCTCGCATTCTCTACAATATTTTCTACTGAGACCTCGAGCAGCTTGTTAGTGGGAAGTAAATATTGATTTGGCATCCTGTCAATGCAGAACGAATGAAAAAATTTCCACCAGAGGCCCCTCAAACATTTTCCTATCGACATTTTCTGGGCAGAGAGGAAAGCTGCATAGAGGATGACAAGTCTGAGACTAGCAGAAATCCCTGAGGGGTCCATTGAGACTGCTGCTGTGACCTGTGTGATACTTTTTCTTCTCTTTCAAGTCTTTTTTTTTAATACACACAGAGTCTGCTGGGATGTTCCCCTCTTGTAAGTGATCAAGGGCAGTTTATTGGCAGGTGAGAGCCCAGCTTTTCTAGCCAGAGTCAGCTTTTGTTTGGACATCACTGACAACATACACTGACTCTTGAAACTTTTCTGTTTTATTTTTAGTTGTCTCTTTTATTTAGGTGATGGGCAACTGATGTCTGGGAAGAAATAAAGTTTGATTTATAAATCCAGTGTTCCTAATGCATATTCACTAGCATGGGTCCATTAGCGATGTAATTAATATCAGTTAAGAATGTGAATGATTGAAAATATTTTGAAAGCCATTTCCAAGGATCACATCAGATTTATGTATTTTACCATGAACAGCTTTTGTGTCAAGATTGTGTCCTGTGACCAGATTTTTAAGAAATGACAGGTTTTCCCTCTTTCATTATCACAACTTACTATCATGAAGACTGCTTAATTGCTGCAGCAGAGGAGATAGAAATATCAGTGTGCTTTTACTGGCTTTGTCAGAAAAACTGGCATTTTAATTAAATACCTCATAATGCTACTTGAAACTGAGCATTAAAAGCACAATTATTTATATTCATTCAATGGCCTTAATTTTAAGAATTTTTTAAAAATACGTAGATTTCAAGATTCTGTTCATAATATGGGCTCCAAAATGTGAATCAGATTCATGGAATACAATTCAGACTTCTTGTTCTGTCTTTTGTTATTCTTTGGTAAATCACTAAAAAATGCTAAGCAGAATTCTATCACTTCTCTTCGTCTGCTAGAGACAGACAGCAAAAAGCAGGGAATGGAGAGTGAAGGAATTGTTGAATGAAACCAGCTATATTAGGATTACAGATGTATAAGGATAGAAGAGCTCATTGCTCTCAGCTGCCTAAATTTGTGTACAAGCTAAAAGTGATTTTCAGTGTTTTTTGCTCCATCTTGTGGGGTTCCTCAGAAGAAACAATGAGGGTAAATGTAATTTTTGGCAAGCAGACAATTTTTAGAATTGCGAGAGGATTATAGTGGTTTTTGGGAGAAGCCAACTCTGTTTTTCATTTCTGACCATGCTAAGGCACATAGATGGAAACTGTTAAGATTTCTTCATCTTTGTTTGAGAGCAGCTCGTGGAACAGTTCTGTGCCCTTTAAAATGCTTGGCTCATATCTTACAGAGCTTGGTTGTTGTTTCTTTGACTAAGCTTTGGTAATATTTCTGATCAGCAAACTAGAGCCCATGGTGAAATGTAAGCTTTCTTCAGGATTTTGCTTATAACAGACCTCCTGCTAAGTGTTACATGTTGGCAAACTGTGTTACCTATTTGCATCTTGAACAAAGATGAAGGATTGCCCTTTTCTGTTATTCTGAGTAAATGTTCAGTGGAAAATTGCAGCAGATCACTTAATATTGCAGTTTGATATAGTGTCTTTTTGTGCCATTGAGCCAGGACTTTGGAACATAATTGCCCAGCAGTATTGATTTAATTGCCTAGGTTTATTTGTGGATTCCTAATTATTGACTGGAGGTAAATTTAATGGAGAAACCTTTATGAACACTGGGAAACTGCTGCTGTTGCTGTTATACATAATGAACTGCATCATATCCCTTTAGATCATTCTTCAAGCTAATTTTACTCCACGGTGACAGTATGATAACATTTAAAATGTCATAGACATTTTATTTTTGTTACTGACATACGCCATTTTACTGCTGCACTAGAATTTTGGGGGGGACTGAGTGAAGCACTAGTTGCTTTTTACTGTCATTTTATAGATTCCCCTAAAGTGTAATGATAAAGAGTACCACACCTCTGTTTTCACTTCATCTGTGCCTTTATTTTCCATACTTCCATGACTTAAAAAAGTCTAATATGTGTCAGCTTTACAAGAATATTAATATTTTACTGATAAATATTCTTGCATTCCTGAATCTCACAGACACCAGTCAGAGTTTGTGTCCTTATTTTATGAACTACTATGTCAAGAACTACACCACTGCTAAGAAGCTTATGATTTGAAAGAGACGTCTCTACATCAGGATGTTATTCTGTAAATAAGAATCATATGATAGGAAAGTACAGTCATATAAACTCTGAAGGACTGGTAAAAATCATTTGTTGTCTAAATGTACATCTTGAATGGCCAATGTTTTTTTTTCTGTATTTATACAGTATTTTCTGTATTTATACAGTAACACCCTAGATTGTTCTCACTAAAGGGTAAAAATGAATAGTCTCCATACTGACACTAGGATAAAAGGAAAAGATTCTCTGGCCCGTGAAGAACCTGTCTGTGGAGACGTTTCACATGAGTGCATGCAGATACTTGCTACCAGCACATGTGTAGAGGCATCAGACTAATTGCACATTACTGTTTGGGCTTAGGAGAGGTCTCACATTATAGACTTTTCAGCTTTTAGTGGTTTATAATATTTAGAGGAGAACAAGTATGGTAGTCTCAATATGTATGTGTGTTTACATCTTGCAAGGTGAATGATGAGGTTTTACCCACTCTATCCCTCACATCTGGGTGTGTGTATGTGGCTAGCACAGGCTTTTCCCATGAGAATTCTTTTTGTGTTTTACAAATAAAGATAAAGTTTGGATGTTATTAAAAACAGTGTCCCAAGATCTGGACAGTGCAGACCTGGCCAATCAGGCCTAGGGGGAGGCTTCTGGCCGACCAATCTGGGTGACTTTTGAAAACTCTATATATATGATGAAATCAAAACAATAAAGGTCTTTCCTTCTTGCCACTGAGAACTGACCTCTTTACTCTGCTAGCTGCTCAACAGCGACATGTGTATATCTTACTAATTGAGCCTGGCTCTGTATAATAGCACTCTTTTTATAGTCATAAATACTCCCCATAAAAATGTCAAACAAAACAGCAATCTTCTCTAGCTTTTTCCCATCATAGGAAACTTACATAGCTAAACCAAGAGGATGACTTCTTTTCATGTAACTTGAACATGATTTCTTGTACCACCCTTGGCTTTCATTCACAGTGACTTATTCTAAGGAACATCATCTCAGAACAATCCATTAATAATTTTGTGTGTGAGTACAGCATGGTAACTCAATACAGATTACTTCTGAAGTCTCCAAGAACTACTTTTTTAATGAAGTGTAAATCATCTGCCTAACTTTTCCAAGCAGTGAAGCAAATGACAGCATTGTTTTAGCATTACCCTGTGAGATCTGCAGCAGCATTTGCCTTTCCTCCCTCCTTAGGCATTCCTTGGGATATCACATCTCACCTAAACAAAGCTGCCTAGTAAAATCTTACCTTTCATGACTTCATTATCAGTCTACAAGTCATATTCCAATAGTGAAAACTTCCAGAATGGCTCCCTTTCCTCTATTCTATGGGCACTCTTTGTGTAACACATCTCTCTATAATAGGGTTTGGAACAATATATTCATTAATCACCAGTAAGGATTTTCCTCAACCCCTTTTTAGGATTTGCATGGGCTTCTAAATGTGTATTTCTGCTGCTGTCATCTGAGAATGGACACTATCAGCCATAGCTGTTTCCTTCCAGATTTCTTGGCTTGTGACTCACCTTCTTTGCTTTCATTAGTCTTTCTCCAGTCAGTGCATGTCTTTTCTTTGAATACCTCACACCCAGAAATGTGTATTCACCCATGCACAAGCACCTGTGCACACTCACCAGTGGCACCATCACCATGTGTTTCAAGTACCTGCACCTTAAAAAGCAGCACCAGCACAGTCTGAACCACATTCTGGGCACCACTAACACTGATACCAGATCAAGATTTTTTTCTCATTATGAGAATAAGAGCTTAGTCCTGTGCACTGACAAAACCACATTACATCACTCATCCTGAACTGAAAACAAGGAGAAATTGGCTTGATCACTCACAATAAGAGTACAGATGGGCACATAAGTATTTATATAATAATTTATATGCAGCCACCACAAAGCAGAATAAGAAGAAAGAATAAGACAAACAACAACAATAAAGTGAAGCATTTCTTTATTTTTAGAGGTTTTTTTACTTTTATTTTTTAGTGAAAGTAGGATGTTTTGGTTATTGGTCTTAGTGTCTAGTTTTATTTAATAGTATTTTTTGTAGTTCACTTAATTCAATTTAAGGCAGCTCTGCAGTGTGTTTCAATAGGCTTTTTTGGGAAAATGTATTATACTGATGATCCATATGGGGAGGTTTGAAATAGTTGTAACCACTAATTTATGTGTTCCAAAAACTAAATACTTCTATTTTTATGCTAACATATTTTAGAGTTTGTGAAGCAGAAGCCAAAGTAATGCTATACTTTGCAAATGGAGATGCTGTGTCTCATTACAACAACATTGCTTTGCATGCATTATCAGTCTTCTCAGTGGCAGATTGGTGCATATTTATGGACTTGTGTTGACAGACACTCAGTCATGTGGTGTTAGATCAATATATATCACTAGTTGTTTTTTTACAGAAGGGATCTCCAAAAGACACAAACTTAAGTTCAGAATAAATGGGCAGGAGAAACAGAATTAAATGTCACCATTTCTCACTCTTTAGGATCCTATTACCTCACATTTATCCATACCCCAAGGTATCTGTCTGATAAATTGCATAAGAAATGCGCCTTTCATTCATATGATTTTCTACTATCAAAGGAGAAATCTGTAAATCTGGAAAGTTAAATAAATAAATTCTTTAAATTCACATGTAATTTGCACTTTCAGATGTGAAATCACATGGATCAATTAAAGAATGCTTTTGTTAAAGCCTACCATAATGTACTGATTTAGGATTGCCACCATTAATGTTCAGTTAAATAGGTTGTGGCACAGATTTGAAAAACATTTGAAAGAAGTATCATTCTGTATTAAAACATCTGATTATCAGTGGTAAAAAAAAGCTTTCACTCCTTAGGGAGTGCATTTAGCACTCACTGAACTTCCAAAGCCTTCCCCAAGCATATGGCAGGTTTAGAAGCTGGGATGAATGCTTTAGAGTAGAGATGCCTTCAACAGTTGTGAGGTTCTGGGGAGAAATGTAAAGGGAAGTCTCCCAGGATAACTACAGAGCCATCATTAAAAGTAAATCTGACAGGCCTCTATTAAAGATGAAGACTGTAGAGATCATCCAGTTCTGGGTGTTTGTATGGAAAGAAATCAAGAGTGAAAAATATAGAACTTTCTCTGAAACCAACAAATGTTGAAAGAATGACATAATGTTCCACTTTCAAATGCTCTTGATTTGAATGAATCACTGAAATGGCTAGTGCTCTTGAAAGATCACTTTGCTATGACATGGAAGCCACAGAGAGCAGTGAGCAGCAAGTAAAATGCGGTTAGAATGATTTGAGCTAGAGACATCAATAAGAAACCATTCATCTCAGGCACAATATTAAGGAGGTGCAATGTATCAGAAATGGATGTAGTCAAGCTAGGCAAGAAGAATTAGAGACTTTGAGGTAATGATACAGTGTTCTCATAAAAAACATACCTAGAAAAAGAGGAAGAGAAGTTAGAATGAAGAGGATGCCAGAGTCAGTGTTTTTAAAGTGTAGTAGCAAGTAAGTGTCACAGAATTTCAGATAAGATCATGTCTTATATTAAGCTGAATAGATTTGTGCTTAGTGAATTTGAGCCCTCTATTCCCCAAAAAGTCATCACAATAGCTCACAGGAGAAGGCTGACAGGCATAGATTTCTACTAGAAAATTCTTACCATACATGTAAGTTATTTATGACAGATGGAAACATGTCTGGCCAGTGAGTACCAGCCCTTGAAAACACCCTTTCCTGCAGAAAAAGGAAAATACTGTGTATTGTTGTCCTTTTCCTGTAACTACAAAGTGTCTGTTGAGCAACATTTAGGATAGCCATTACATCACTTCACAAGAGATGCCTTCTGTTAACAAGATTTTCCTGTTTTAGATTATTCTTCTGACTTGTTAGTAATTATAAATACCATTATTTATATAGATAATATAGTGTATAGATTCATATCTGTATATCAGTTCAGACATCAGCATTTGTATTTTATGTACTTTTATGCTTGGGTTTTTTATTTGTTTCTTTTATATTTTTTTGTTTCATATTTATCTAGGAAACAGGCAGTACTTTATCTGGTGTACATACCATACAATTTTCTCTTTAAGATGGAATAGAGGAGTGAAATAAATGAAATTAGAGCAGCAATAATGATGTGTGGAACTAGCAGAAGTTCTAGATGAAAAAATGTTGCTTTGAACTGTGGTTGTGAAAAGCAGAAACTGATGATTGGCCTCTTCCACCACCTGCTCTACTTTACCTTAATTATTTCTGCTGGCCTTATTATGTAAAATTATCTCTCCTTCTGAATGATCTGTTAGTTTTGGTGTAGGACTGACGGCTCAGTTACCACTGGTCTTACCAGGTGTTCAGGAAGCTAACAGAGCTTTGTGAAGCTGACAGAGACTTTTCAACAGTGAAGGAGAGCTATTCTGTTCTCCTGTGGCAAAGCACTGACCACTTCAGATGGAGCTGCCATGACCACTGTTCTTTACCACCTCTAAAAATACTTCCCAACAGTGCACCGATACACCAAGGTTTTGAAAGAAAACTTCTTTAAGCATTCAAGGGATGACACTGAAAAATACACAAAATGTATTTTGAAGACGTTGGTTGTGCAAATGAATCTTTTATATCAGAGGAGTTATAAAAGAGGTTTTAATTTTTCTCTGTAGATATGTCAGTACAATTTTTTGGTATTATGTTTTAGAGAGGCAGACATTTGTGTCACATTACAAGCAATGCAATTGGAGGTTTAGGGTTTTACTTCACTTTGAGTGGGGGGTTTTTTGTTTTTGTTTTGTTTTGGGGTATTGTTGGTTGGTTTTTAGGTTGGTTTTTTTTTTTGTTTTGTTGGTTTTTAATTATTTACAGGTTTTTGTGTGTGAGTCTAAGGCAATTTGCCACAGCATTGAGAATTATACTGGTAGTTCTGTCTCATCCTCCTGAGAGTAGTGAACTTACACTCACACACTACCATTTCTGCATGCCCTAGAGGTGACTGTAACCTTTTATTGATCAGCTGATTGAAGATAAATGACAGAGATGCTGGTACTGCAGTTTACATCATTAACATGGTCAGTAAAGCATGAATTGTTCAATAAGGAGTTTATCTTTTTTCATTTTACACTGCTCTTTCATCATTTTTATGATAGAGAGCAAATTTTCAGACACTAACCAGGCAGATGAACTTTAAAGATCAGATATGTGTGTGTGGTAGTTGTCAGAACTAAGTGAAATCTGATAGTTTAAAGATATTTAATAAATGTCTTTCACATGAAGAAAATAAAGTTCAATGATAATTTTTCTTACTCTGTTTCTTTTACAGTTTCCTTTTGCCTCATACTTAATTGATGCCATACTGGAGAAATTAAATGAGAAGAAGAAACTGGTAGAAGAGTACAGTTCCCTCATAAAGCACACTGTATGATATTGCTAAGATTTATCTTTGCAAAGTGTGACTAAAATGTGTGCTGTCTCCTCATGTCTTTCCTCTTCTCATAAAGAACTGTCAATATGCATGTTCAATACATACACAGAAACCGTGAACTAATTAATTGTTGAACAAGAGGAATTAATTAAATTCCTATTAGAAAGCAGTGTGATATTTGATTCCTGAAGAGAAAAATTGCTGCAAATCGATGCAAAGTTCAAAATTATTTTCCTTTAAATGCATTGGCAGCAAACACATTTGCAGACTTTGTAGAGAGAGGATGTCTTTGTTATGACTAATACACATCTGTACAATTTTGAAAGAACAAAAAGCAGCTAAGTAACACCTGATTGTACTAATCAGAACAGTAGAAGTAGGATTTACAGAGGAACTGGGAATATCACTGGGATTTTGAATACCTAATTTCTTGTAGCTTCTTTGTAAAAGCCCAGCTGTGTGATATATGCTACATAAAAAGATATCCTTTTTTTATGTTGGAAGAAATGAATGATTGTAGAATAAAATATTCTGTGTGGAATAATACAGGAAAGGCTGTATTTTCTTTTGAGTATATGAGAATATAATGTGTGCAATGTATTTAAAAAATTCAATAAAGTTTTTACTATTATGGTCCTTTTTCACTAGTAGATCGAGTTCTTTCTCAGTTAACAAATAGCTTCAAGTTCTGACTTGCCTTGGGAAAGTGGTATAGAGTTTTAGTCAGTTATTTCCACCAAGATTTCTCTGGCAATACTAACAAATAGTTGTTGCTTCTTTACATTTTTGATCTTAGAGTTTGTATTCCTCTGGACCAATCCACCTGAAAAAAGACACAGGCTTCTGAATTCATATGTTAATAATGTTTAGCTCTTATATATGTCTCATCATTCATGGATGTCAAGTTGTTCTACAATAGATATCATTATCCTAATTGGGTAGGGAATCAGAAGCAAGATCTATTTGGACAAAGTTCATTAACTGAAGCATGAAACAGAGGTTTTCTGCATGCCAGTGCAATGCTTTCCCTAGAATGTAATCACGTGTCTTCTAATTTATGGAGTTCACTATTTGGTGTCTCTGAGAAAAGGAAGATGTCTCTCAGCTTCTGCTCAGTTGCACCTGGTGAAGATAGGGGCTTGAGAGAATTTTTATTGGAATTAGAGAAAATCGTGCAAACATACTCCACTTGGTCCTGGAAATTAAGACTGGGAACTAGCTGTATATAAATAAGAGCCACATCTTTAGGAATGGTTGACCACCACCTTTTTGAATACAAGAAATAAGGGCCATCATATGAAACTGTGTGGTGATATATTCAAACCAAGCAAAAGAAGCCACTCACATGCAAATGAGCTCTTGGAACTATTTGCCTCAGTATTTTACTGAAGCTAAAAATTTGTGTGGGCTCCACTGCCAGTAAAATAATGACAAGGAAAATTAAGGAAGATAAATCCATCAAAATATGTGGAAACCATCCCCTTACATTTTTCAGTAATTCCAGAAAAATGTATTTGAAAATAATTTCAACATAACATCTATTGCAGATTAGTGAAAAGAGCTTCAGTAGGCCGAAGCTCTTTGAGAATTATCCCCATTGTCTTCATTTCCACATTCTCAAACACCCACTGGTGCAAGTCTGATCTTGGTGCTGATCTTTAACACTTGATGATCTTTTGTCTAAGTGAAAATGCAGAGAACAGCAGCTAATTCATGCAGAAAATATGTCTCAAAAAGAGAGAATTTTCCAGACTACTATAATTTTCTCATAAATTAAATATTTTGCTTTACTGCCCCTGCAAATTTCTATCTCCTGGGCAACTGAGTATTAAGAGACCTCTTTTCTTGGCACTAGAGTAAAGAAGAACACTGCAAAACCTAATTATTATCTACTTCATCTGAAAAGAGAGAGCAAAATGAAATCTTTAAACCCAGCTGGAGCCAGATTTATGCACAAATATTCCTGAAAGTATAACACTGCTAATCTTTCTGCAAACTTTTCTGGAAATTTTGCCAAATATCTTTGAAGATCTTTCTTAATTTTTTAAAGGTGTTTTAATGGTATTTTCATTCAAAAATATTTTCTTCTCTAATTTGATATAAATAAATGAAAAGGGAAATATCAGTCAGCATTTTTCAGGGGAAGAAAGTCAGGGAGTTTGAGATATTTTTGTAAGGACAACAAAAAGGGTAATACTCCAATGGAAACAAATTTTTACCTTTCACTATCACAAATGTTGAATTCTGTCTGCAATTAATGTACTTGTTTTTACTACTTATTTGATCTGTACTCCACCAGCAGAAAAGGAGATGGTCTCTCAAAAAATCTTTATTACTGTAAAAGGATTAAAATTAATTATTTCGGTTATGTTTTATTAATATTTTAAAAATCCCCGTTCACTAGGACAAGCTCTCATTACACGTGTGTTGCAAACTTAGTGAAGAACTGATTCTGATTTGGGGAAAAGCATTAGCTCGGCGCTTTCAAAATGATACTGCTAACAAAGCTAACATTCAGTATATAAAAGGCAGTGCTGTTTTGAACTAACTGTGCTTAATGGACATCCAGAAAATCCACTTAATCTGTTTTTGTTTTATTGTAGTTTTCTTGGTGCTGCCTGATATAGCCTCTAGATGGCAAACTTTCCCCAAAAATGAGCTTGGTGCTTTGATTCCTGTGGCCACTGAAATACTGTGTTACACAGGCCTGTCCCTCGGGCACCAACAGCTGACATCTGTGCGTGAGAAATAAACGGGCTGTTTACAGTCGTTACGTACAGTGAGTGACACAAGAGTGAGGTCCTGAAATACAATTATAAATATAGATATATAGATATGTAGGTATATAAACATGTTTCTGTGTGTGTTTTTAAGCGTGCATGCATTAAATACGAAATACACAGAGTTGCGTAGAGCTTCAAAGTTGTTTAACTGTTCTGACCCTTTCAAAAATCTTTATTATGCTCTAGCAGGTCCACAGGGGAATATGAGAGACTGAAATGTTAATGGTTAATGGCTCAAACAATTGGGTGCATTGCTGACAATGCCCAAGGAAACAACCCAGGGGGTATGAGCACCAGAGGATGACCATGACAAATTAACCTTTGCTTAGCAAGAAGCTGGGGTTTGAGCCAGATAAGGGAAGAGGCTGATAAGAAGCAGATCCTGTGAGGTGGGAAAATGCTTTTAATTCTGTCAGTGTCCTCCCTTACACAACAGGCTCAGTTGTAAAACTCCCCTCCCACCGGGGAAGATAATGGGACATTCACATTATTCATCCCTTCTGATGGAGCGTAATTTGCTCTATAATGCTGATGTGAGAGAAGGCATCATAAACTATCAAAGACCTGCAAAGGGCCCCCAGCCTCATTTCTGGAGCCTTCCACCAGAGGAATGGTCATGATCCACAGTGTTACAGCATGATTCACAGGGTTGCATGAGACAGTATAAAACTCCCCACCCCAGGGGAAGTACCTGGGTGTTCCACCTGAACTTGAGTGTATATTAACCCATTGAACTTTGTGTTTCGTGGGCTTCCCCCACCCCAGATGGATAAAGACTGTGACTATCACTTTGACCAATGGACGTTGAAATGGCAACAATCAAGTCTCATTGCTGCATCCACAGGTGGTGATGTTTTTCTACCATTATCCATCCTTCCTTCCTTCCTTCCTTCCTTCCTTCCTTCCTTCCTTCCTTCCTTCCTTCCTTCCTTCCTTCCTTCCTTCCTTCCTTCCTTCCTTCCTTCCCTCCCTCCCTCCCTCCCTCCCTCCCTCCCTCTCTCTTTCTTTCTTTCTCTCTCTCTCTCTCTCTCTTTCTCTCTCTCTTTTCCTAGCTTCTTCTCAAAATATGTTGTAAGCCAGACAAAAAAATTCCAGTCAATGCCTTAGCAGGTGTCCTGTTGTGTCTGGATAAATTGAAGTTGGCTAACAGTAAGTTTGCTACTTTGTTGCTGTTTTAATATTTTCCATGTACCTTATTCTATTTTAATGTTAGAAAGTTTGCAAGTAAATGTTTGTTCAACCTTGTGAGAATTTTGTTGTTTCTCCTGCTCACTGCCCAGAATGAATTAAACAACCTTCCCCTAAACCAGCTGAGGAGACTGGGGTGTAACTGAGGGTCACAAAGATAATCTGAGGGCCAGAGCACCTTTCCTGTGAAGAAAGGCTAAGAGAGCTGGGGTTTTTCAGTACGGAGAAGAGGAGGCTCTGGGAAGACCTTAGAGCAGCCTTCCAGTGCCTAAAGGGGGTCAGCAAGAGGGCTGGAGAAAGAGGGTATGTAATAGTAGGAGAAGGGGGAATGGCTTTGAAATGAAGGATAATATGTTTAGGTTAGATATGAGGAAGAAATTCTTGACTGTGAACGTGGTGAGGCACTGGCACATGGTGCCCAGAGACGTTTTGGGTGCCCCATCCCTGGACTTGTTCAAGGCCAGGTTGGATGGGGCTCTGAGCAACCTGGGATAGTGGAAGATGTCCCTGCCAATGGCAGAGGAGTTGGAACGATGATCTTTAAGGTCACTTCCAACCCAAAGCATTCTGTGATTCTGTACTCTAAAATGTAAAAATTAAAGCATCTGGCAATAGTCACTTCTCACAGTATGTTTGCATAGTGCCACCTGTTTAACCCACACAAATCCTAATTTATCTTGATAGGAATAAAGATATGAGTCTTCCTAAATGTAGATCTCCTATACAAATGAAATCCATTTTCTTCTGTACTGAGGGTTCTCTGTTAGAGAAGGCACTGCGTGTATCTCCCCAGGGGTTGCAATTTTCAAGGCTATGTACTCTAAATGAGACTGAAGTGTAAGACCAAACAGTCACAATAAAGAGGAGTTCAGGGAGAGATTTAAAACATCTCAAAGTATTCATGTAGCCATCATGTAATACCTCATTTTTTCTATTCTTAGAAAAGAAGAAACCTGTTTGCAACATTTTTTTTTTCTCTGTAGTGTCTATGTTCTCATAGATGGAGTAAGGATCTGTTTTTGAGGTTTCCTGATTTGAGATTTGAGAATTCCCAGTATGTAATTATTTGAAATGTCTTGCAGCATAATAAATTACTGAGAGAGCAGGGAACACTCCTTGACTTCTGCTATAATCACATATTTAGAAATTAATTCATTTGTGTTGCTGGCTATGTTAAGCTTTTGTTTTTATCTTCAGGAATACAGAAAGGCTACGGAGTAAGGAAGGTCTGTATTTTAATTCTGTCATTCCTTCAGCTAGGTTAATTCTCTTTACTGTTTCACTCCTACAATTGAATTAATATCTAGCTACACTACAAGCTAAATACCACAACAAGGAAAACAGAACCTAATTTCCATAGTTGTGTGCCAATGGAACACATAGTTTATGCATCACCATGGAATTGCTTCATGTGATTTGAAATGGGTATGTAACTAGTATGTGAAGGGAGTATGACTCCAAATGTGTCCAGAGCCAGGTAAGCAAAGGGTCCAGCTGTTTGAGGATATTAACTCAGTAACTTGAGGTTTTTATGTCAAGATAACAACCTTTCTGAGGTAAGTGGAGAAGGATTCACTTCTTGCTTAGCTGTATGTAAGTTCAGCATTGTATGAGGGCTATTTTACAGCATGTTTAACTGGCTGGGGAAATTTAAGGCTCCCATCTTAGTGAAAGAATAAGATTATCAGATTAAGAGCCTATTTGGATATCTCCATCAGACACTATAAAGGACAAGTTCAAGTGACTCTGACCTATTGAGCTTATTGTAGAGCACAGATTTGACTGTGCTTTGACAGATTTGACATTTTTCTGATACAGGATAACTCCCTTGGTAAAGGAATCATGCAACACTATCTGTTATTCAACAAATCCTAGATTTTGGAGGATGACAGTCAGAGTTCCTTCATGATTGTTGTGTAACAAAACAGAACTTGTAGCATAAAATATTATAGTTTGTATTTAAAAACAGGACTCAACCTGGACTGAAGAAATTATGTGATGGAGAACCCAGCAGAATAGCCCTATGATCAAGAATTCTCACAGCTCAAGATTTCCCATTGAAATTTTCTAGATTCAGTTTCAAAGCCTGATATTTATGACTGTCAAAAAAGTCCCTCCATGCTAGTAATCAAGGCTGTGAGCTAGACAGAACCTACAAGTCACGGTGTGCATGTGGGGGCAAGGGGCATGAGTGGACCTCAAGCCTTACAATGCATCTTTGATGTATCTTTGCAAATTGTTCATTCTGCAGAAGAACTGTTAAAAATAAGTGCCAAGTAATAGCCTCAAGTATGTGATGATAATTATTGAAAAAGTAGTGGTATTTCTTTATTCTGTTTGATCTTTCTGTAGTTATACATGCAAGGGCCACATTTACCCTCTTAGCTATAACTTTGTATTAGAAACTCATGCTGAACTGGTTATTTCAAGAGATTAGCCCTCCTTCTATAAGGAATTTTTCTTCTGTTTATAGTCTCACAACAGAAATAACTGTAGCCAACAGGAGCTCTGACAACAGCTTATGCATGTGAAAATCGAGGTTTAAAGGTTGAAAATGCAATGATTTTTACACCAAAAACATTGATTTTTTTTTCTCCTATGATCTACCTTTTGTGAATGTAAAGTGAAGAATAATACTGACCTAGAAAAGCTAGGGTGAATGGTTAGTTGAATGCTTATTTATATAACTCACTATCTCCATTAAATGTAATTTGAGATATTCATGCAATGAAGCTGCCGATTCTGAACTTGTTTTTCAAATTAACATCTTTAACTTTTAAAGAAAAATAATACATGAAAAATGAAATCTGTTGCTGTACTAGCAGAATATCATATACATCAGAAATTTACTGATTTGGGGAGAGCAATGCTGTGTTCTCCATACTGCCTAGCCTTGAGCATCTAGCTCAAAGAAGGAATTTCTCTTGTCAATTTCTCTGTTTTCATGCATGTTTTCCCAGCTCTAAGAAGCCTGTGAAGCTACTAGTTGGCACAAGCAGGACATGATCTAGCTCTGGAGATCTGTGGTGTTTAAAATAGAATGGCTTGGTGTTTTGACACAGATTCTGTGAGCTGGGGCCCAGGCTCAGGTGGGCTTACAAACATAAGGCTGGGGTTGTGAGGGGAATGTTCGTATGTCATAGTTGTGATTATTGTTGCATTCATTTCTTACTTTAGAAGTAATCTATATTTGATAAGAATGCCTGTGAAGCATTAGTCTGTACTACAAGAGCTCATTAAAAAAAATCGAGTACATCAGTTCAACACTGACTGAAGATCATGATCTTTAAAGACAGCAAAATTAAATGCCATGATTTCTTCCTCAAGGAAGAGGTTCCATGGTGTGTCAGTTCAAAGGGAAAATGAGCAGATCCTTAAACATTTTGCCAATAAAATTCTCTCCTTCAGAGGAAGTTTTAAGTGGGGCTTCTGATGGAAGGAAGTAGCTACAGAATAAGTTCTCAGTCTTCTAATATTGAGAGAGTCATGGTTTCCAGATAATATAGACTTTGCCTCCAAACAATGAACAAACAGGGAGCACGTTGTTTGCAACTGATATGAGCTGACACTACAACAAATAGTAGTTAAATGATCTTCATTTTTTCAGGACACAGAATTTCTCAGATCACTATGATCCTCCTCCTTTCCTATGTTTAGCATTTGCAATTCTGTAATTGAATTTAAAAAGGAATGTTTCTAGAAGATTTTAAAATAGTAAGTTGCTGTGTGTTGGACATATGGGCTGTAAACTTGGAGGGGTAAATTACGAAGTGAAGTATTAAAGCATCAGAGATTTCTTTTTTAGTTAAATGACCTCGTGTCTAACACTGGATGGCATTGAAGTACGCACTATGAAGCCAAGAAGAGTACAGGAAGTGGCTAAGTTCCATTACAAAGCTTCATTTTGCATGGAACTAACTGGATAAGGGGTTTTCATGGTATTAACCTCTCCCAAAATAGTATCTATTTAAGGTGCTATGCAAAGAGGATTTATAAGTTGTCTGTGAGGTCTGATTCAGAAATAATCCTGGCATTATGACAGAAACTTAGCGGACACTTGATATAGTGACAATTAAAGAATGTATGTTGAGACTTCAAGGCAGAATGCAGACTCTACCCTGGCACAATCTGGGCTCAGTTTCTGTCTGGTTTCAGGTGAAGCTGTCTTACCTACTAACTGACACATGCAGTGTACTGAGAGTTGAATATATGCTCTTCATTTAAGAGGCATATTTCAGTGTTCATTAATATGAAGGATTTGCAGTTGTGCAACCCAGATGAAGAAGGCATCTGAGCATGTGCTGAATTTTAAGCATGCTAGAAGTCCTCTGGGTGTTAAACAGCCTCTTGCTTCAGTGCTGACCATGTGAGAAGAATAAAGAAGGAAGAATGATGCAGCAAGGCAAGGATCAGAAGACTGTCAAGGTCTCCTTCCTACTTTCTCATATCTGCACCCACTGTTTATTCTACAGAAGAAAAGTCTCAAAACATTCCATTTTGGGGTGATTTTGAAGAATCCATCTAGCCTGAATTTTAAGTTTTGCATTTTTCTTACTTTTAAAATTTCTGTATATTCAGAAGTCTTGTGTTTAGCAGAGCAATGAAAGAGCAAGATTCCTCCTATTTTGTACAGAGACCTTATCAAGTCCCTTGTTTGCTACAACACAGAGACTATCTCCAGGAGCTGGGCTGATTCCCTCATGTAACTACCTTTAAAAAAATTGTAGTATTTCTTGATGTTGCAAGGAATACAAGTATTTTCCTTGTTTCATTGTTCTTTTTGAAACCATAATGATTAATTTCTAATCTAGTCCTTAACTGTGTGCTGTTAGTTTGATCCTTGTACTACCCTGGAATCTCTTCCTATATTTTGTCAGAGATACATAAAGTATCAGAGACTTATATTTTCCTCAAACAGTAAATATAGGCCAATAATACTAAGATAATCGTTTTTATAGCAATCATTACCGGAATGAGGTCTCCCAGCTTCCTGTATATGCAAAGTTTGGTTTCCAGTGGCCTCCAAAACATCTTCTTTGTTACAACTTTGAACTGGAGGATGTTCCATGTTGGTGACAAAAATGAATCACAGCCTAATTTTGACACCTTAGTCCACAAATTACTGAGATCAGTAAGGTACTATCTGGAGTTGTGTGACAGAGATTGGCATGTGGCAGAAGCATCTGGAACCAGAGTAGCATCAGCATCTGGCTAGCAACTAATATTTAAACTCAATGATTAAAGCCAAGACACAGATGTGAAATAGTAGAAGATCTAGTAGTATTTGTGTTTTACATCCAAACCCAGAAATCTGGGGACAGGTCTACTGTGTCCATGCAGAGGTATGGAATGAGTCAGTCACAGTCCAAGAGAGACATAAAAGCCAGAGTTGTTTCCCAGTGCTGCACCACACCGATCACAGATCATAATAAGATATGACAGATATTCAGCCTGTGGAATTCCTCTTTCTGATGGGCACCCATGCTGCTTTTGCTACATTTTAATTCTCCTGTCATGCTGTGTTGTTGCAGCCTCTTGTGCCGGCAGGTTGTACTTCAGATACCTAACCTAGAAGACTAGAGATTCTGTTTTGAATCTATGATCAAAGAACTGGAAGTCTGTGCAGATACTATGATAAGGATGGGAAAACTGTCCAACAAGGAGATAAACTTAGAAGCACTTTTCAGTAGTTTAGAATTTGTCTCTTACAAACAATTCCAAGAAGAAATACACACTAACAGAGAATATGGTTTTTAAAAAAAATATTTAAATAATTCATAAAGTGAGATGCAAACATATCATAATCATAACATAATTTTTTGATTATCCAGTAATAAATCTAACATCAGTGACTCATTCCTTCACTTCCTATTCCCTCAAAACTTTTACAAAGATTTTGTGACAGGGGTAAGTAGTGGCTTTTCACTTTTAAGCTCTATTCTTCTGAAACCTGCCAAATGAAAAAACAACAGTGACTCGTTGTTCTTGTGTGTGGTTCTTAGCTGCATAATATTTGTTGATAGTGGTGAAATGCCACATACATAAACCAAAAAGAATATGCCCTTTGTTATGGTCTGTAGTTTGAAGTCATAAATCCTGAAACACTGCTAAAAATAGAGTGACTTTCCAACAAGTGATTGTTGGAAGGGACATCAGCCACTGATGTCCCTAAGTAAGCAATTACTTGGTCTAAAAGCAAGTGTAGATGGATAGAAAAACAAGTCTTCCTTCTTGTGTAGTATCCAATGGCACTTACTTTTCAGGAGTTACACAGAAGTCTATCAAAATAGGGAGAGGAAAATAAATCAATTGTAACATGCCTATAGATTGTCCCACAAAATAATCCTGATCAATGCTCATGAAATTTTCAGCATAGTTCAACCCTGAAAAGCCTTAAATTGTTTCTGACATTGCAGTGGTTTATATATCATTTTTATTGGCTTAATGAAATATACATGTGTGCATTCTTCTTTGCCTGCCCTTGATTTTTCCTAATGAGCTCATCTTTCTGTAGCCTCCATTTGCCATAACAGCCACCGTAAAGCAAAAGGAACCACATAAATAATTTGTTAAATGCTTGGAGTTAAACTGGATATTAAGACGTATTCTAGGTACTACATGTATTCCAGGCTTCATACAGTTGCCCATTCAAGCTATCTGTCCTAACTCTGCTTATGAAAAAATCAGATTTCATTGAGAAAAAAAATTTCTTAGATAAAATTATTTGACCCCAGTTATGCTGATCATCTTTTCATTTATTATTTACTAGTATTTATATTAAAATTTTATAACCTGTTTTAAACCAAAGAAAATCAAGACATAGAGGCAGTTTTTAATGAAGAATAGGACTAAGCTATAGGTGTTGATTCCTAATCAAATTTAAGTCACGGGACAAGTCAAGTTCAATCCAAATATGGGACAGTGCTGAGCTCTTTGAATTTAGGGAACAGAGTATGACCCAAAAGCAGCAGTGTATACCTTGCTGGTTGTTCAACCCATGAATGATGTTCATTTACCCCATGGTTTTAATACTAGTGATACCAAAAGGGGAAAGTGCAAAGAACAGAATTGATTTATTTAAATTTTGATGGTTTTGCTACATCTGGGTAAACTCATCACTGTATTTTATTTGCCTTCTTTACCATTCTTTCTGTTTTGCTGTGACACTGGTTTTGCCTCCAGTGTCTCATGCCTAAGTGCCACAATTTTACAGCCTTATTCCATTGATAGAACTCATCTGAGCACATCTTTGTACACTGAACATGCTTTGCTGATGCTTGTAAACTTATGAATTTTATTTCTTCGTTGGTTTTCTTGGCTAGTATCAATTGAGAGAGAAAGAAAGATGTAGAGGAGTTATGGTATTTGATCTTCCCAAGTCACTGTTAAACATGATGGGACCCTGGCTTTTCTGGGGATGGCTGAACACCTGCCTGCCCATGGGAAGTGGGGAGTTAATTCCTTGTTTTACTTTGCTTGTGTTCACAGCTTTTGCTTTACCTATTAAACTGTCTTTATCTCAACCCATGAGTTTTCTCACTTTTAGTCTTCCAACACTCTCCCTCAACCCCCCAGGCTGGTAGTGAGTAAGCAGCTGCTTGGGACTCAGCTGCCCACTAGGGTTAAACTTGGCACCTAACTTCCTCAGATATTGTTTCTTGTCATACTGGATGCTCAGTTACAGAGTGCTGTGAACTCTTGCGTAGCTTCATCACAGACTCTGACTTCCTGTCCCTGGCAATGTCTTATTGCTCTGTCAGAAACTCATTGTGTTCACCCCACCTCACCTGATCCGTGATGTCTCTGAACTTCTTGTCCCAGAATCTGCTCCTTATCTGCTCTCTCAATAGGTGTTCAGTCCTTCAAAATCATAAGACCATTTCTTTTTTAATGAGGTTAGCCAGATGCTCTTTTTTGCACTTTCCTTAAAATAGAACTATTTTCTTACATTTCATGTTTTGTATGGAGTGCTATTCTCTCTGGTTTCATAGAATTCAGTTATCAATGCCCAGCAACTAAAAGGCATTTATCAAATGCTTCAAAACCAAACATCATCCTTTATTCTGCTTGCAAAGTGAGGTTTTGTTTAAAGTTTTTCCAACACCTATGTCTACAGCCCCAAGGTCTGTTCTCATCTGTACAGATTTTAAACTATATTTGGGCTTTTAGCTGCTCCATCTTTCTCATGAGGGTTTCTTTCCTCTTTAAGTGATCACCAGGCAGTGTGGTTTTACGATCTCCCTAAACCAGCAGAATAACTGGCTGCCATTAAAGGTAATGATCTCTCCATTACTCCCTGCTTTGGCTGCATGTCCTGCTACTGTCTGTGGGCTGGTGCTAGCAGCTATCTAGAGCAATGAAAACTCAAACTTTTTTCCTTTGGCTACTTTTCAGGTGTGTCAGTTTCCTGATCCAGACAGTTGTGGAGATGCGGAAATCCAGCATGTTATAGCATGGAGGAGAAAGGAGGGAAGGCAGACAAAAAACAGACTTGGGGAGGAGGAAGAAGCAGCAGAAAATTAATCCTTATGTCTTAATATTTCTGCAAGTGATCTATTTACCTTGTGTTCACCTTGTATAGCATGATGCCCCATCCAGACTCAGATGTAATACTGAGCTTTTAAATTCAGGTTCTCCTGTGGAGCAGGAATGATGATATGGGCCAGATTTTTTCACAAAAGATGTAAAATCCCTTTTGATTTAAATATAAGAAAGATTTCTCTTTGGGGAATGCAGAAATCAAAGTAATCCTTTTTTGGTTGTTGTGTGCCTAATATCTTTCAATCTGTTTAAGCATGTTTACACTACTAGGGCAGGAAAAGATCCTGAAACCAGAATTAGTGGGAACATGAAGAAAACTAATTTGTTTATGTATGATATAAACAAAGTAGTACAGGCAAACTGGATAGCCCCACTGTTAAAATACTGAGCTTTATAAACACAGTCCTTGGTTTAACCTTAGGGTGTTTGGATGGTTCCACTTCTGATTCTGACCTTGTGGCTATGTCTACACTGCAGATTTTGTAGGTCACCTCACAGCAGTGTAATGGTGTGGTGGGTTGATTCTGAGTGGATACAAGGTGCCTTCCAAAGTTGTTCCATCACTCCCCCTCCTCACCTAGACAGGAGAGAGAAAATATAATGGAAATGTCATGGATTGGGATCAGGATGGAGAAAGATCACTCACCAATTACTGTCCCAGGAAAAGTAGTCTCAGCTCAGGGAAACAGACTTGATTTATTTCCACTCAAGTCAGAGTAGGATGATGAGAAATAAAAACTAACCCTAAAATACCTTCACCCCATCCCTCTCTTCTTCCCAGGCTCAACTTTTGTCTAGTTTTTCTCCCCCTCCTCCCCAGCAGCAGCACAGGTGCACTGGGAATGGAGGCTGTGGTTAGCTCAAAACACATCTGTACTGCTCCTTTCTCCTCAGTTGCTTTCCTTGCTCCAGCGTGGTGTCCTTTCCAGAGCAGACAGTTCTCAATGAACTTCTCCAGCATGGCTGTTGGAGACAACTTCATCCTTACTACAGGCTGCAGTTCCTCACTGACTACTCAGGGTGGGTTCCTCATGGTTTGCCATCCTTCAGGAAAAGGCTGCTCCAGTGTGGATTCCCTGAGGGGTCAACAGTCCTGCCAGCAAACCTCCTCCAGCCTGGGCTCCTTTCCATGTAGCCACAGCCTTGTTTGGGCATTCACCTGCTCTGGTGTGGGATTCTTCATGGGCTGTAGCTGGATATCTGCTCCACTCTGGACCATCATGGGCTTCAGCTGCCTCACCACATTCTGCTCCATGGGCTGCAGGGGAATCCCAGATCCTGTGCCTGGAGCACCTCCTGCCATTTTTATCCGCTGACCTTGGTGTCTGCAGGGCTGCTTCTCTCACATGCCCTTGCTCCCCTCTGCAGCTGCAGTTGCTGTTGCACAGTTTGATTTCAGTCCCTGCCCTGCTTCTCCTCCCCCACTTCTCAAGTTATCCCAAAGGCGCTGCCACTGTCACCAGGGGGCTGGCACTGGCTCTGTCAGACACAGGGACAGGTGCTGGCAGCTGCTCAAAAAAGTCGCCCCTCTGAACCCCTCACAATCAAAACAGTGTCATGCAAACATAATACTAATGGCAAAAGTTTAGCAGGAGCATGACCAAAATTTTCATGTGCCTTCTGCAAGCGTACTGTCCTGTAGAAATGCCCAGTGAGGTCCTAATTCACAAAAGAACAAATCAGTCTTTAATTCAATAGGAGAATTGTTGTCTCCAGGAAGTTTTGGACTGAGTAACACCCAAAGTGCAGTTTCAGTAAGTGCTTAAAATAATGACTGGATCATTTCATTAAAAAAACCCACAAACAAACAAAAAACAAAACAAACCCAAGAGCAAACAAAACCCCCACTGTTGTTACGGCAATGTTAGAAAGTATTTTGTGACACAGAGTTTCAAAATGTTTTACTCTACCAGGACAAATAAAAATTGTGTCTGAAGAACTTTTCTTCCTTTCAGATCAGTTTTCAAAACACCTAAATAATAGTGCACCAGTTTTGTTTCCTTTTTTCTGGAGAAAGATATTAGCGTGCCAGGGATGAATGAAGAGTTCACACCCTCCACTATAAAAATCATGACACAAAGAAAGAGTGTGCCTTGAGGTTACCTCATGATGTTATAACTGCTCTTAATTCAGTCAGATATTTTCATTTGAAATCTGAAGATGGGATGCTGCTGCAGAATTTGTAAATACACAGGAAATAGAAATGAAGGAAAACTATTCTTCATATAATCATTTAAAAAGCCAAATCCAAATGTTTTCTTTCTCTATTTATGCCTGAAAAGCAAAGGTGCTTATCCACTGAAAACTAGATAATAATAGATTCAAAGCTGGCAAAGGATTTTTCTGTCATGCTGTTTTCTCTCGGGAAAGCTCATGCAGATTATGATCACTGCACTAATCAAAGAGGAGACAGCTTTGGAAACCATCCTATAATTATGTCTTCCCTTTGGAAATTACTCACTTTTGTAGAGGTAATATGCTGTTTCTTATATTTAAGGAACCATTTTGCAGTATTCAAAATCTCTCACTAATCTTTCTCTGATCCAAACGTAAGGCAATATGTGAATTTCCATCTGAAGCCTCTCCACACATTGGCTTTTATATTTCAAATGAAAAACATATGTTGGTAACCATACCTGATAGAAGCACATACTTGAAAATCTTACTCATGGGATGAATGAGACCAGACATCACAGTAATCACACTCACTGTAGATGATAATGTGTTTGGTGTCACTAATCCCACTGCTTTATCTCTGAAGGAACCCATAAACACAGGCCATTATTTTTAAGAAGTTTGTTTGATGACTTGGACATTTGTTTTTCTAGTTTCCTTTCTATCTACCATGAGAAAGAATGGTATAATCTCAGGTGCAGATAACTTTCTACTGCATCCTTGTGACTGAAGGGAAGGAAACAGAATGATCACAGATGGCACACAGATGAAGTAAAATCTAAGAGTAAGTTGGAGAGCAAAACATCTGTCAAGAGGGACCAAGACAAAAGTATAACAATGCATCAAAAAGATAAAATATGCAGGGACAGAATGATTATGAAAGAACAAAGAGAAAAAGACAGTAAGAAAATAGTTTAGTGAATGAGGGTCAGGAGGAAATATACAAGGAGAAACAGATTTCATGGTTGTGCATTTGTCAGTGACTGCTTTGAAAATGTATGTGAAAGACTGTTCCTTCAATGATTAACACAAGCTGAGTATCTGACAGGATGCACAGTTTTATCCTCTTTCTAAAGCGGCATCACTGAGACTATCTAAATATGAGATAAAAATAATGATAAAAATAATGTAGTAGAGAGATCACATGGAATAGCAATTGGGAAGATTTGGATTTGGGGCTTTTTGTAAGTACTCCATGGAATAACAATTGTGCTTAGTCTTTTCCCATATCTTATTAATAACTTCTGAAAGCTCCATGTTATGATTTTGGAAGTGATCTAAAATAAGGGTCAGTTAATAGCTGTAAGAACAAATCTGCAAAATTTTTAGCCTAATATTCTTTGAGCACAGAATCACAATATACAGTACCAGTACTTAATTTCTCCGTGGCAGTTATTCTATACTGGTTTTTTTTCTTTCTAAATACACCTACTAATTTTGATGTGTGGTGGTTTTGATTGGCCCAAAACATCAGCAATGTATCTTTAACATCTAAGAGAAATTTAAACCCCTCAGAAGCTGTTGTGGTAGGCCTGGGGAGATGTCTGAGGGGTGGGGAGTGGCACAAAGATAGCTCCTGTGTGTCCTGTATGAAAGTTCTGGATGTTTTCACCAAGTCCACCAGAGCCAACCTCTGATGGCTCTGAAAGTGATGGACATGCAAGTTTGAGCCAATTGGAGGTGCTGGTTACACCTCTGTGAAAACATATTTAAGAAGAAATCAAAACAAGGCAGGCAGACACTTCTTTGTAGTTTGAAGAGGAGGTGGAGGTAAAAATATGTGGAGGGAGAACAGCATGGAGACACCAAGGTCAGTGGAGAAGGTGGGGAGGAGGTGCTCCAGGCGCCGGAGCTGAAAACCCTCTGCTAGCCATGGTGAAGGCCATGGGGGGAACAGGAGGTCCCCCTGCAGCCCATGGAGTCCACAAGGATGCAGAAATCCACCCACAGCCCATTCCAGAGGAGCAGGTGGATGCCTGGAAAAGTCTGTGAACCAGTGGGAGTCTCATCTAAAGAGTTAAAACTGCAAAGGCCTTGCAAGGGAGAGAAAGGCCTTTTCCTTGCTCCTGGGATGTAAGCAGCCTGGCCTCAGCTCGGGAGAATCTGCACAGCACCTTATGGACAAAAAGACTCATGTTGCAGCAGAATTCGGGTGGGATGTTGCTTGTGAGATTGGACCCATGCCAAAGAAGTTCCCAGAGGACTGTCTCTCGTGGGAAAGACACCATGGCTAAGTAGAGGACCCCTCTCCCTGATAGACTGACCAGAGAACAAACCCCTACCCTGCCCTCTGCCCATGTTGTTGGTTTGGAAAGAGGGAAGGGGGGTGAGCAGAGAGACTGCTTCTTAAGAGGGAGGGGGTGAGAGCAGAGAAACTGTCTAGAGAGAGAGAGAGAGAGATTAGTAGAGATAAAGAGTATTTGTAGTAGAAGAATTGTGGTGATGTATAGATTTATGGACCTGCTCTGTGGACTGAGAATATACCCTACACCCTGCCTCCCTACCCGAGCTTTTTGGTTGGAAGGAAGAAAGGGATTGAATAAAAATGAGTTCGTACGAGGGAGGGGGGTGAGTGAACAAAATAGTGTATGAAAAGCTTATTTTTACCTCTCATTTATCCTCCAACTCTGTTAGGTAATGAAATCACTTTGCAACTTTAAGTGTAGGGCCTGTCTGCCCTTTCTTCCATGTGTCCTCCTACCAGTGTCCTATCTCACTTAACTCATGAGGTTGGTGTGTGTTTTTTACAGGTTTTTTTCTTTCCCCTCTCCTGCACATCTGCAGCAGGAGAGAGCAAAAGTGCTTGGCATTTAGTCAGAGCCAAACCCCGACATAATGATATGAGAGTTTAATGCACTAAGTTGTTTGTTTTTTTTACTGTTAATGCTAATCCACTGACCTTAAGCAGCTTGAACTGAAGATATTTATAGTTTGGCACTGTCTGAAGTCTTGAATGTTGAATGGGAAAACAGCAAGTGCTTCCTTCAATTGTTTATTTCTGACTATCAGCTTAGACTCTTGGCATTCCATGAGCATCTGGGAGCAGGTGGCCTGTTTTGTCTCATATTCACTAATGTTGCTGAACTATTCAAAATTACATTAGTGAGAATGGTCTGATGACAGCACTGTGCTACATGACCCCGTGATACAGGGTTAGTTTCCAATTTTAAAGCATTTTGACAGAGGCAAGTGCATGACAATACCACTTTGAGCAGTTCTGGAGACCCTAGGGGGCTCTGAGAGACCAAACAACAGATGGAAAGGAGCATTTAAAGCACTTCTCTTTATAGCAGGCCTAAGGCAATTCTTCTTGTTTTTCTTCATAGAAAAAAAATAAAATAATTAGTTTTTAATGCTTGGATGAATTTATTGCAGAATCTGCAAAATCTACCTTTTTGGTTTGGTTTTTGGGTTTTGTTTTTTTTTTTAATTTAACCTCATGATGTCAAATGAAATTTTGGGAGATAAAAGGGATTCTGCACAGCTTCCATCTCCTCTTACAGCAAGTCTGACCTCCTCACTAAGCTTAAAATTCAGTTTGCAAATTAAACTGTGCACAAAAATAGGGATTCTTAAAATGGACCTTACTTTTACTATGGATGTTTAATTTAACAAGCATATACCAAGAAGTAGTAGAAGCAGAATTCAGGGCAGAATGTCAGTAATATATTTTAGTTAATGTTCTGAGCAAGCACTGCACCCCTGAAAGTTTAAAACTATATTTTAAAAGATCCCTCAAGTCTGCAGGGGAAGATATTACCCTTTATTGGATGTCCAGACTCGCATACTTGGAAAAAGAAGCCTTCTGCACCAAATTATTGACACTTTAAATGTATCAAAAACCTGCTTGATTTTCCCAATATAATCCTTTGTTCCAACAACTTACCTATAAAATATGGTCTGTGTGCATTTCAGCTAAATATTATAGGAACTTAATTAAATACAGTCCACTTTTGCTGTTTATGTGCACATCTTATGGAAGTGTCACTGGGAGTTCAGCAAAGCATGCCTACATTTGTTTAACTGTGAGGGGAGATATCATTCCATGTTAACTAGATCTGTCTTTCCTTTCGTTAGCTTTTCCTTGCTCCCACCTAGTATTTCCTTTGGAAAATATTTTCAAAACATTTTCCAGCAAAATTATTATTTAAAAATGCTGAATATTTATACCAGCATGTTTTTTTATTGATATTGAGGTATTGTTTTGGCTGTTTAGCAAAACCTCAGTGTAAATTGCTGCTATAGATAAGAAATAAATTGACTGATTGGAGTGAATGTGGCATTACTGGCAAAGAGGTTACGATGCTGTTGCAAACATAACAAACCTACAAATTATCTCTTTTTTTGAAGCCATGAGGAAAATGCATGATTAGAAAGAGATTTTTTTCTTCCAAAAGTATAACAAATTTTTAAGTTATTGTCTTATTTCAATATTTCTTCTTCTAAAAGGCAGCCTTCAAGACTTGCCCCTTTAAACTTGCTATTCAACAAAAAATAAAGGTCTCCTATAAGTTAAAAAACATCAGAGGTTTTCCACACGTAGCTGCAGTCTTCAAATGGCAAAATATTAAGAGTATGTGAAAGAGATGCAAAATAAAAAAAAAGAAAGAAGTGAAAAGGGGGGAGGAAATTTCAAATTACAAGGATTCCCTAAATATTATAAAATCGGCAAATCAAATTAAAATGCTTCTGCCTCTAACTATTTCTATAATTATCTCTGCAGTCTCTTTTTTCCCCCTCCATGCTTATGAGGGAGGGGAGGGGAGGTTTCAGGGAAGCTTCAGGGAAGAGAAGTTTCAGGAAAGTTTCAGGGAAGTTTCAGGAAAGGGAAGTATATACTGCATTACTTTCATGTGAATCAGAGTTGTGCTGACGATGGAATGTGGATTTAGCTTTGTGACATCACACTTGAACACAAAGTAGAGGAAGGCCGCTTCCATTGGGAAAATTGTGAAGATGCTAATGAATTTGCTAAATACTTTGTCTTTGTGTAATGCACCAATGAGTTGTAAAAGACACCTTTTTTTGCCTAACTTTTTTTTTTTTTTTTGTATAAGGAGTGGTGGTTCAAATGTTGCACACAGGACTGGAAAAGGAGAACTGTGATTATGGTGTGTGGAAAAAATTGCATGGTTTTCAACTTGCAGGTGGAAGTAGTTGTGAATCCCTGAAACAGCTGGATATGAAACCTCTGGCATAAGCATATCCATGAGAACAAGCTACTTTCTGTATAGTACTCAAAAGTAGCACTATTGTATTCTGGGATAAGACTAGAACTGGCTTTTAGTTTTTTATAGTCAGTGGAGCAGAAGGACTTGTTTGTTATCTATTTTGTTTTTGTAGAACCAGAAAAACTCTTTCCTTTTCCTTTTTCCCTCTAGTTTAAGCCTTGAAGTTACTCCAAACTGTGATTCCTAACCCATTAAAATAAGCCAATTTTCTTAATTGTATGGCTTCACTTTAGCCAGTGGAGAGGCTTTGGCAGTCGATTTCTCACTTTCTGTACAAACTCTGTTATAATTCAAGCCCAGTCATACAAATGATGGACAAAAAACCTACACTGGCATTCTGAAAGCTGCTCTTGTGTAGGGAAGAGATGGAATATGAATCATCATGATAGCTGAGAGAAGTGTATTAGTGATAGTTAACAGAAAGGAAACTATAAAGTGACAGCTGTGTGGGTGATGCCAAGCTGTGGCTTGGATGCTCTCCCTGTTTCAGCTTCTCTTACTCATTGAGGGGACAGAAACACAGGACTGGGAACCTGGGACATTCTATGCTCATATTATCACTGGTGCTTGTACAGTAGCAAGCCTAGTGGGTGTAGAAAAGTCCATTCAACGAGGGTATGATGTCTGCTGAATAACAAAGGCTTCTTTCTTTCCAGCTTGAACTTCAAGGCTGGAGAACTCAAGGCATATGTGTTCTAGCTCAGTGCTTACCTGGTATCTGTTACGTGGTGCAGCATATAGCATTCTTAAATGATAATTATTGCCAGGTTTTTACTGGAGCTGGTAATCTTTACCTAACTAGTAGAAAGAAAAAAAAAAATGAAAACATGAACTCAGAATGGAGAGAGAGGGATCTGGATGTCTCATTCCCAGTACTAAACAACCAAAGCAACAGGTCAAAATCAAGATGTTCAAGGATCATCTTATTACAGCTGAAGCATTTGAGTGCACCAGTCACTCCTGAATAGTTTCTTTTGTCCATCATCTGGCCTTTTTTATCCATTCAGAAGTCTCAGAAATTATCCTTCTGCAATTAGGTCAAACTCATGTTAATTTTCAAGTGTGTGGAGCCATGGACTTGCTTTAGTGTCTTAGCATTATTCTTGCAGTAAGGACCACATTGGGAACTTTGTCACTAATGTCTGTCAAGGGTAGCAGATAATTCTCACTATGCCAAATAAGCACAGATGGGGTAGCTTCTAAATCTGTGGACATCAAGATGAACAACTGCACAAAAGATTTACAGCTATTGGACATTCAGTAGTACAGAAAAACCATTTTGTGCCCAAACCTCACACAGATTTGTGGTAATTGAAATACAAATGTCTGGGAAGGAAATTATTTTGACAGAGTTTAAGAGTTAATGGCACATCACTGAACCAAAATTCACTGCTTCAGCAACTGCTGCAGACCTGGAAGATCTGTTTGTTCTTTAAAGTTCATATTCTAATATAATTTGTTTTGAAACTTTGTCTGTTTTATGCTGACTGCACTGGTAATTTGAATCTCTGAAAATTATTTTCACTGTAATAAAGTCCCTAAAAAAGGGTACATTGAAACTTCTATAGTTTCATCTAGTATTTCTGCGATTCCTTCCCTAAACATCTCCCAACATAACTTGTCGGAAATGTTTTTTCCTTACTAACCAACCTATGTTTCCACAAAAGAAAAGAAATTTGAAAAGTGAGCAGGATCATAGAATCATAGAATGGTTTGGATTGAAAGGGACATTAAAGATCATCTAGTTCCAAACTCCCTGCCATGGGCAGGGACACCTTCCCACTGGAACAGGTTGCTCAGAACTCCTTCCAATGTGGCCTTGAACATCTCTGGGGATGGGACATCCACAACTTCTCTGGGAAACCTGTTCCAGAGTCTCACCACCCCCAGAGCAAATAATTTCTTTCTAATATCTAATCTAAACCTGCTCTTGTTCAGTTTGAAGCCATTCCCCCTTGTCTTGTCACTACATGCCCTTTTAAAGAGTCTCTCTCCGTCTTTCTTGTAGTCTCCTTTCAGGTACTGGAACGTGACAATTAGGCCACCACAAAGCCTTCTCCTCTCCAGGCTAAACAATCCCAGTTCTCTGAGTCTTTCCTCATAGGAGAGGTGCTCCATCCCTCTGATCATCTTGTTGACCCTCCTCTGGACTCTCTCTAACAGGTCCCTGTCCGCCCTGTGCTGGGACCCCAGAGCTGGATGCAGTGTTCCAGGCTGGGTCTCACCACAGCAGAGCAGAAGGGCAGAATCCCCTCCCTGGCCCTGCTGGCCACACTGCTTTGGATGCAGCCCAGGACAGCTTTGGTTTTCTGGGCTGTGAGTGCTCATTGCTGGGTCATGTCCAGCCTCTCATCCACCAGCACCCCCAGGTCCTTCTCCCCAGGGCTGCTCTCCATCTGTTCATCCCCAGCCTGTGTTGGTAATGGGGATTGCCCAACCCAGGTGCAGCACCAACACTTGGTAAACATAATGAGATTCTCAATGGGTTACTTCTCAAACTTGTCCAGGTCCCTCTAGATGGCATTTTTCTAGTGTCCTAAGATGTTTTTTTAGCAAGTCAAGAAAATATGGCCTGTCACTGATTATCAGGCCTGATAGTCTCAAGAACTGGAAGTTTCTTTAGAAGGTATGTATTGGTTTGTGTTAGCTGCTTGTGCATCATGAGACAAAAATAGTAGGCTAAAAGTATATAAAGGTTAAAATATTTAAAGATATCTCCACTATGTTTAAAAATAAAAGTAAATATAAAACAGTCACTTAGGTACAACTGGAACTAGAGCACAGAGTTGAAAAACTGAGTAAGAATTTTTCAACATGGGTATAATTGTTATGAGTTCTCACTCTGTACAATCTCTATCTAAACATACTGTTATACATCTATATGTAATGAAGCTGTAATTAGCCAAATAGATGAAATATTTCACTATGCCTACATTAGATTAAGTCATCTGAAATAAGACTATGCTTGCTGCAGTGCTTCATTTATGACAATCTTGCTGATACGGTACTGCAGGGGACTGCTTACCAACACAGAGATCAGAAGGAGCACTCATTAATTTAATGAAGAGCAAATGATGCTTACCTTTCCACTGTGCTCTTTTTCCTGGGAGCTGGCGATGTGACCGTGCTGACATCTGCACAGCTTTGTAGCTCATCTGTTGCAAGGAGGCAGGGGACAGAACATGAGCAATTTAGCCTGTTTTGGGGATTAAAATTTTTGATTCAAAAATGTACGTTAGCTGCACACCTAAGGCATGCTTCTTGTTATACTGTATGCACACAAACACAGGCATAGGTGTTTACGCCTCTTGTCTGCACAAGAAACAGTCTGAAACTGTCCAAAATCCACTTGCAGGACTTCTGGCCTACTAAGATACCAGTGCCTGGACAATGCATTAAGTACATAAGCAGAGCATATCTGTATGGTGCTCCAGCATCTCTGAAATTGATCCAGGTCATTCTGTGCTGATAGGTGCCCTAGCTGTAAACTGGTGCTGGATTTATTGGCCAAAGATGTGTCTTGTCTGCAGGTATTTTTCTGGTACTTCTTGGCTGCTATGATGAAGTCGCTGCTGCTACAAAATATACCTAAAAACTGCTACTTGAAAAGGTGGCTGAAAATTAATTTTAGATGTGATTCTTAAAGATCTGTTTATTATCCAGTATTCAGTATTCAGACTAGGCACTATTTAGTAAATGAGGGATCTAACTACTTAGTCAACTTCTGGAAAAAGCAAAATTAGAGGAGACTTGAAACTTGAAAAGGAACAGTCCATGCTTTCTCTTCATAACTAATGGAGCAATTAACAAAAACTTAGTAGCTTACTGCTGGTGGTGAACCATGAAGACATGATTCATGGTTGCATTATCCCGCATTTTTCAAATATGTAATTATGAATGCTTCTTAGTAAGGTGTTGCGGAGCAGAAAGGCCTTGCAAAGTGAGGGCCTTGTTACCCTTGTAAAACCCTTGCGCACTTCTGTTACTTTGTCTATCTGGAAAAGCATTCTGGGAACGATTCAGCTAAACTAGAGGCGAAAAACAAGTTACACAATTGTAAAACAATTATTAGAACCAATGAGTCCTCACACTGTATTGCTGGTGATTGGTTAAACCTGATGCCTGTTCCTATCATGCTCTATGGTGGCTGGTTAAGCACATTTGTTGTGCCTTACAAGTATGTAAACTCCTAACAACTAACAGTTTAAGAACCCTGGATTTTTGCTATAAAGTGTCTTCACCATACCATGGTGGAGATGGTGTGTTTAACACCACAGTAAGGTACTTTGGAAAGAACACAGACCCTGTTTTGTTTTGAGAATAGGAACTAAAAACCTGCTGTACTTTAATGAACACTGTTTGAGGAAGTACACTAGCAGAGTAGTGGTATTATGTCCAACTAAGATTTTTGTATTTTATAAAGAAGAACTCTTGGACATTATAGGAAACTTCATCTGTTGATCATCCATTAAGAAAGAAAACTGAAGTTGTAAATTCATGAGACTGGAGATAGATGATTTGGAGCAGTGAATCTACCAAACCTGGATAATCTATGTTACGCTTGAAACAAACACAAAAATTCAGCTATTCAATCTGTATCTACTGTGGTTAAAAGAGTAATACTACTTAACTGATAGGAACAATGCCATTAATCCTTCTTTATTTTATCGGTTTGTGTGAAATGAAGTTAAATGGTTCCTGTAATTCAAACAAAAGGATGGGTTTTATTGATATTTTTCTCTCCTGATTATTTCTTTGTTAGATGTTTCAGTCTTCTCTTGCTTGTAACTTAATGCCTATGTCTTGTATACCTTTTTACCTTCAGAAGCTGACAATTTTTTTCATAATCAACGAAGGAATTAGTTTTTTTAGAGATAATGCAATAAGAGGGGGGTTTTGTTTGCTTCCTTTATGTCTCACACTTACATGGCCATCTTTCACCCCTTTTTTAAAGTCAGCATTCTTTTAATGTTCATACAGTTATTCAATGTCTGCTGATTTACAGTGCTTGGATTTAAATGTCTTTAGTAGCAGTAGTGTAGCCCAGTAGTAGTGTGGCCCAGATTAGATTTCAAATGAGGGTTCTGATTTTCAGTTTTTGGCTTAATTTTTGACTGAGCTACACAGTTCCTGATCAGTTGTTGGTGATTGACAAAACCTTCTGTGGAGCCCTTCCTATTCAGAAAGATTTTCATTTTTCTGTCTTATACAAGTATTATGAAGATAATATCAACAAATACTTTCTGTAAAATCATTGACATAGTAGTACCGGGAACTTTATAAATATCCAAATTCTTCCCCAGTGAAATATGAATGAATGCTCCAAGAATATTTTGATATTTCTTTGGTGTTTCTTATTTTGAAAATTTGTATTCATAATACCATCTGGCTTCTTTTTTTCTTTGATTATATTCGCCTTTGGTTTTTCAATGTTATTTTATTATCCAAGTGCAGAACAGAGTGATTTGCTTCCACTGTACATTCTGCAAGGACCTACCAGCCATACCATCTTCTCCTGGAATTAGTTTTTTGCATTCTCCTGATCAAACACTTTTCACTAATGCTTTAGTTGTATTTTTAGCCTTTTATTTTATTTTGGTAGGCAACATATCAAGGGGATTTTATTATGCTTTACATGCCTGTGCGCTGTTGAAATATCACCTACTTGATTTTTAATAAAAAATTCTAAAAAGCTGTATCAACTAAAGCATGAATCAAATTCTTGAAGACCTACTGAAGTGAATATTTCCACTCATTTCACTAAATTACTTTCAGAATGAGAATGCAGTTCGAAATTTGCAGATTCAACTATACGTTATGTAAGAACTAAAGTGATTTAAAACCTAATTTCATAACAGTGCAATGAAAGAAAAGAACTAGGGTTGCACCTAAAAAAGTCTTTGTCTTTCCTACATTTGATTATTTCTTGCAGTCGCAACAATGGTGACTTTCTTAAGTTATTGTTAGAATACTCTTTTCGATGTGGAATAAAAATAACTGCTTAGCCTATTATAATTATTCATTTTAAAATGGGGTTTGGACTACATATATGTGTTTCCTATAATCAAAAGGGAAGAAAAACCCTTGCAACAGTGTTAGGATAGTAAAGTAAAAAGCGGAACTTTATTAGAAGTTTCCAGGTGTCCCAGTGGTGATGGGCACACCCAGCACCAGATTTTTTCAACTTTATAAGGTTAGTTAAATAGGATATCTAACAGGTACATCCAACAGGAGATTCAGTAGCCCCAGTAATCCATCCCTTGGAGTTGGTCCAAGGGCTTCTTTGCCCCACTTCTTGTTATGACTTCTCAGATTCTGGTTGTAATGTTCTTCTTGTAGGTCCTCATCCTGACAATAAGACAAAACAGTATTTTCAGGAATGTATTACAAGCTTAGCTTATTACTCTAAAATCTAGAGAGAAAAGGTAGGAAAAATACTGGATCTACAGCCATGAATTAGCAATCTACAAAGCTACAAATATATGAAAAAAATATATTAAAAGCTTAGGCATCATGTGTATACACACATATAGGTATACATCTCATAAATATATAAAATACTTTAAAATCAGATGTGATACATTGTAGGCAAAAATAATTTGTTATTGTTTGCTGCAGTTTATTAAAACCAGATGTCATCTCACTGAAGCTGATTTCAAAGCACGATTTAGATTCCTTCAGGAGAAGAAATCACAAATGACATGATATACTGAAGAGCAGGCACTAAATTAATTTCTCCTTGTCCAAGAAGTGTCACCATTTAATTTACACAAAGGAGTTTTAAGTCCATTGACACTGACATGAATTATGTTTTAATAAAGATAATACTTTCCACTCCCAAGAACATAGATATTGTAGAAGAAAAAGAAAAAAAAAAAAAGAAAATGAAAGAAGTGTGAGCAGAAGTAAAAGTGTCAGATTCAGCTGTGAGAATACAAATATTCACAAACAGTAATGTAGGTGAGTCAGGGAACTCAGCTACTATTCGGGCTGATTCACAGCCAGGCATTATACTATCATTTCAATCAATAGACAGTGGGACCAGCAGGGGTGTAATACCCATGAAAATGGGGGATAGCTTGTATCTCCAAGTCATCATCCAGATACTGAATTTGGCATTTATATGTCCATTTATTTACTATTTATTATTATTTATTTATATAATTTTCACATAAAATTTGTAGTTGACAGGAATGTACTCTTTGGAAATAGCCAACAAATGTAAGATCCTGAAGTGTAATACTATAATTCCAGTTATTTAGTAATACAGAAATATATTCTTGATTTTATAAAAATAAATAATAATTATGACATTTTTAATTTGCATAGGTTTACTGTCTAGTTCTGTGTTTCTGGACTGTAATGCCCTTTCCAAAGTACTAAGTACATTTGGAGTTTTCTGTTAAAAGCACAATGGCTGGCACAAGAGACTCCCACTCCCTGCCTAGCATCTCCATATGTCTCATTTTTCATCCTCTAAAACAATATTAGTACTAGAGTGGATGGAAGCATTTCTGTGCAGACCTGGGACTAGGCCAGAAAGCAGTGCCTCCTACTTATGCTCAGGATGAAGCTGTTACCATCTCCCACTCTCCAGTGAGAAGAGAGATAACGTTATTTTGCCATTCTTCACAATGAACAACTTTGATGCTTTCAAAAGCAGTGACAGGACTTCCATTTGAGATCCTTTCCTTCACTGCAGGAAGGAAAGTCAAGTCTTTCTTTCAAGACTTCCAAGAACTGCACTGTATCAGTGATCTGGAGGCATGGCTCTGCCCCTGGATGCCCACAGGTGCAGTATCATCCCTTTCCTCATACCTGGTAAGGCTGAGATGATATGTGTGCCTGAGGAGTGCAGCAGTGCAGCTTGGCTAGGTGCAGCAAGCCCGTGTGGAGCACCACAGCAAGCCGTTGAAGAGTTTAGAAACAGCTTTAGGTGCTTCTGAAAATGCTGTCATCCTGTCTAACTAGCTTGAGTGAAGAGTGTTTGTTGTGATGGAATTAAAGGCCAATGTAGCATCTCGGTTGTGCTAATTTGCAGCACACATATGCAGTGACTGGTTCAGCCTGCAGAGAAGGATCATTGTGTTTGGATCACATTGCTCATGTTGTTTAGTCTTTTGCTGGCAGAGCCTAATAATTGCTAATTACTGTTCTGCCAGTGTTTATAACACTGAACTGCTAAAGTACATGACTTTTATCTGGGTTCTAGGCTTTTACTCTCCAGCCAACAGCCACACCAGCAGGCTGGAACAGGCAAGCTTTAGAAGTGCTTTTCTATGCATCACTGACAGTCTGACGGGAGAAGAAAACAGCACTTGTTGAGAGAATCTCAATTAGCCGTGGTTTGACTACCATCTGTGGTCCAGCGAGGCGCGATCAGGCCCAAAGAAGCTGGCGTGGCTAGAAATATTTTTTCAGAAAACCGGCCCACGATGATACCCCTCTGCTATTGCTTTCATCTCTTGCCCCCATTGCTGCTCTGCCAGTTTATTTTCGGGTTCATTTCCGCGGCTGGTGTCCCGCGGGGACGAGCATCCCGGTCCCAGCCGGGGAGGCTGCTAAGGCGAGGCCGAGGTCGCGCAGGGTGGGAGGACGGAGCAGCCCCACGCCCGTGACCCGGACGGGCGCGGCGGGGTGCGGTGCCCTTCCCGGGGAGGTCCGCACGGGCCGAGCTCGGTCCGCCGTTCGGACGGGATGTGCGAGCGCTGCCCGCCAAACTCGGGGCCCGGCGGGGGTGCGGGTAGCCGGGCCGGGCGGTGCGGCGGCGGCGCTGCGGTAGCCCCGGAGCCCCGCGGCGGGCACTGCCGGGGCACCTGCGGGCGGGGGCGGGCGGAGGCGGTGCGTCCCGCCCTGACGTCACGGCGCTCCCGCACCGCCGCCGCCGTCTGACAGCCTCCGCCGGGCGCGGTGCGGTGCGGTGCGGTGCGGTGCGGTGCGGGCAGGCAGAGCGCCCCGGCGGTTCGGCTCGGCTCGGCTCGGCTCCGCTCCGATCGGCTCGGCTCGGCTCGGCTCGGCTCCGCACGGCTGCAGCGCGCTGCCCTCGCCATGTCGGTGGCCGGGCTGAAGAAGCAGTTCCACAAAGCCACGCAGGTACCGAGCCCTTTCCCCGTGCGTGGGGTGCGCTCGGCTGCGGCCGGCGTGCGCGTGGCGTGCAGGGTGTGCGCTGTGCGGGGCCGTGCGCGGCTCTCCGTTCCCGTGAGCGCACCGTGAGCGGCTTTGCGCGGATGCTGTGCCCGGCCGTGCGCGATGAGTGAGCGTGCGAGGGGCCGTGTGTCCGCACGGTGCGTGAATGTGCCCGGGGCCGGTGGGTCGGCACGGGTGTCCATCTGCCGACGGCCGGGGCTTGCGGGGCCGTCGCGCCTCCCGCGCCCGGCCCCGGCCGTGTTGCGGCAGCGGGCAGGGGCTCCCGGAATGCGGGAGTAGCTCCTGAGCTGCCCTGTCCTCCCCGCTTAGAGATCGCGGGGGCAGCCGCTGGAGCAAATACCCGCCTTGGGCTCGGACCTTCCCTGCCGAGGTCTGTGCACTGTTTTTCCGCAGGCTTTGTTTTAGCCTGACTTTGGGAAAACAGCAATAAACATGACCTTTTTGTATTGTGGGTCTAGACTATAGCTGCAATCTGAGTAATGAGGTTTGTTTCTGTTGCTTTAGGCATGGTGTGATATTGCAGGAAGGTCAGGGTGAGTGTTTCAGCAGTCTTCGAGTTGTTTCACAATATAAAATCTGTGTGTTACGGTCTGCAAGGATACAATTTCTGACTCGGTGTGCTTTGGGGGTGAATCTAAAATGGTTTCATAGAAGTCAGAGGAATTCTTTGGATTTAGAGATCTGACACAGAAACCTGTGCAGTGTGCCTTTTTTTCTTTTTAATTAGGGTTTGGTTTTTTTGTTGTTGTTGTTGTTTGTAACTAAATACAAAACCTCCAGTTATTTCCTACTACTTGCCATTGCAGACATCGTCAGGTAGCAGTCTTGGTCACTGCAGGCAGTATGGGGATGCAGACACACAAGATACATTCAGCTGTTACACTTTTCAACACCCGTGTATTTCCGGTTCTCATGCGGCTCATCTCTCGTGCACTACAGGGAAGTGTTCCCTGAAAGAATGATCCTTAATCCACGTATTTGTCCAAATTCTGATTTTCAATATCTTGCAGTTACACTAGTGCCCACTATAACTCTGAATGCAGTGGTTTATGTCAAGTCCCGCATGGATGCATGCAGGCATTGGATAACACTGTGTCTCACCTTTCACGCCACATTGTGCTGCATCACTGGTACAATTAGCCTCACAAGAAAACGGCTGCACTCAAAACAGATGCTGTAAGGAGCAGGTAAGGGTGCCTGAGCCCATCCTGCAGCGCCCATCTGCTGCTGCTACTCAGCTGCTTCTTCCCCTGCTGCCTGTAGTGCTATCAGAAGCCCAGGAATCATCACTACTGCACTGAGTTCTGGTACTGAAAATAAGAATTTCGGTGTCTGTGCCATCCATGTTTAAGAAGCAGGCAAGCTGAAGTTCAGTTTTTAATAGCAGAAGTCTCAGTTCTCCATTATTGGAGCTAATGAGAACGCATCTGCAACAGCAGAGGTAAACATCTTTTTTTGAGGGAGCATGGTGTGAAAGGTCTGTGCATGCTGTTTTGCCCTTCAGATGACACTCTCACACTGACTGCCAGCAGTACTGTCATTTAGAAGGAAGGAAGAGTTTTAGCTGTCTGGAACCAAAATATTAAGTCTCTAATGCCAGATTTAGCAGCCTGACATCCAATGACCCAGGGATTTTTGGCCCCAACCTTAACTTTCACAGTTTGTTTTCATGCAGGCCATGAAGACACATTCATGTATGAGAATGACTCATGAGTATTTTGAAGACAGTTATGTTTATTGGCTTCTTTGCATTATGCGTGAGAAATCCAGGACACAGTTGTGCTGACCTTGCTCTAGGGAGTAATCCTTTTGACTAGCGATTAAACCCCAGGTGAAATAAAGATTGACATTGCTGGCATGAATGAAGCTTTCCAGATAGGACCAGACAATCCGGAAGTTTTAAAAATTCTAAATTATTGATTTGGTTATTACTCATGTATATGATACAGTCCTAAGTCATATAAAGTACACATCTGGATTGTTTTATACCATGTAAACATTTAATTTAATTTAATTTATTGTTTTCTGATTTGTAAAACGTAAAGCTACCCTGCGTGAAATACTGACAGTTTAGAAGCCATGCTGAAGAACTTAATGCCTGTCAAATTTCATGGACCAACTGCAACAGCAGTGAGTCATTGAAAAGAAGGAGGATACTTTGTACAGTCTGGAATGAGTCAGATGTTCACCCTTTTGCCTTTCGGAAAAACTAACGGTTTTACTTCTGTGCAGCATCATAAAGTTTAGAAGAAATCTTCCTGAGTTTGTAAAAGCAGGATGAGTCTGGAAATCCTGACATTAATACAGAATTGCAAGATGCTACACTGACCAGTGTGGAGCAGGTTAGATTATTCATTTACTTCTAATACCCACAAAGCACCTAAGAAGGAGAAATAAGCCCATTTGAATGTTAATGTGCTGCTGTAAATGTGTCAGACATCCTGAAGCTAGGAAGATTGATCTAAAGAGTGTTTTGCCAGAAATGAGCAACAAAGTGCTGCGCCACCAAAAGGTCCCCTTTTCTTTAGGCATGTGGACTTTGCCAGTTGTGCTATGTCAGTGTGACCAGGAGAATACTGCTTCCCAAAGGTTTATGTACAGTTTTAAAACTACCACAATCACTTCGGGTGATACAGATTTGACAGTCTAGGGCATTTAAACAGAGTTTTTTTAAAATAGCATGAGCTTTGTTTCCACATGACTGCATTCATTGCATAATATGGCTCTTGTAAGGCACAGTCAAAACTAAGCTCTCAGAAAGTAATATTTTCACAGGGAAAGAGATTTACAAAAATTCTGGGAATGACCACATCTGGTGTTCCATTGGAAACAACTGAATAAATGTGACTGAGATTTAAATAGCAATATGAATGTGGTGATTTGAACCAAAAGCCTCTAATAGGGTTTATTTTCTACCACTGTATTCTGCTTTTATGATACAATGTGATTAAATTTGTCTGGACATCAAGACCAAATTAACCAGTTTATAGAGTTTTATAGAGAAAAAAGTTTGATATTGAAAGAAATTACTGAAGAAATTACTTCCACTCCACTCATCATTGTCAGTAACTTGTTAGATGCCCTGATTTTAGGCGGAAAGTACTGTGCTTCCCTCTTTAACAAGGTAACCTATGAATGGCACAGTGTGAGAATGACCCTGGTGGTTAACACGAAGCAAATGAGACTCCTGCCTTGCTATGCTATTGTCCACAAAATTCTGTGGACTTCATAGTGATTCTGCAGCCTTCATAGCAATTCTGCCTTGATTCAGAGCCTGCCTACATGTTTTCTTGCAAAAAAAAAAGAAATCATTAGGGTTCATCTGTCTAAATGTTTTATTAATTCCTTGGTCAGAAGTACGTAAAATTTTTTTACTGGAATGTGTGAAGCAATCCACCTACTAAACAAACTGCAACTAACCAGTTTTTACTGTTCCATGTTGATATCAATATTTTCATAAGTCTCTAGCACACTCTGTATTCATGATATGTTCCTGACTGTCCCGCAGTGTCGTGTAGGAGCTGTGTATACTTTTCCAGTGATAGGATATCACCCACCTTTTCCAGCTGACTGTAGCTGAAGCTGGACTCACACTGGGTCTGCTTTTCTCCTTCCTTGTTTCCTCACAGCCTCACCCACCAAACTGTGGTCAGTTCCTGTGTATGTAAAGGTGCATATGGGAACTGGTCTGCCAAGTTGGGCAGTGCCATATTTTTCTCAGTGCAAATGCTGTGCCGTGTGTTGCTTGTGTGGAACTTAATGAGCTCCCTTTTCACGTGATGTGGAAACTTGTGAGCGAGCTGAGGGAGGTGGAAGGAGATCTCCTTGCAGGGTGGTGTGGCTCTGAGGATAGTGCCCAAACAGGCTGCTTGAAACCTCTGTCCAAGAGGCATGCACAACTGGCAGTCTGTTGGTTTCCCTCAGTGTGGAGTGCTACCTTTTGAGATCAAGGAAAGGGAGAAAATTTTTGATCTGGAAATAAAGACTATTTTCAGGAAAGAAAAAAACTTACTCAGCTGCCGTGGGGATTATTTCCACAGCAGGTAGGGAAATTCCTTTTGTTTGTGCACTCTAGCTTGATTGCCAGATACATTATTCACATTTGGCATCTATCCCGTGCGTCCTTTTATTGATATTACATAATTGAAAGGATGAAAAATTGACTTTAATCTAAATTGCTCTATAGTTGGATACTGTGTAACCCTTTTGAGTTGTTGATGGCTTAAACAGTCTGCGCCAGCTTCAAGCCCTGTTTCTAAATCTGATTGGAGGAACTGCTGCTTTGTGTACTAGAAAGATCATGGCTTCCTTTTTTCTTTTTTTTTTTTTAAGATTCCTCAAGCATCTGTTTCTGTAATACCTTTCCACCTGATAGATGCACTTTCCTTTTCTATGAAAATATATAAAAACTGGAGCACTGAATGACACCCATCTCAAAATTTTCTCCCAGTTGTCTCTGGAGGCACAGAATACCTGTGGATGTTATGTTCAAAACACAGCCTGCACCAGATTTTTTTTTCTTATCTTGACTTCCATCTTAACAGGAATTATTACATCACAAGGAAGAACTGGCCACTCTTGGTCACTCATGCAAAACTGTCTTTCAGTTTTAAATATGTCCTCATGACTAGCATACTGATTGATAGCATGCTTCATAAAAGTGATGGAGCAGCATAACCAGTTTCAATTGAAGGAGATTTTGGAGATGTTACTGTGCAGAAGATTCGGTAATTTATGTAGCAGTTAATTGTAAATTTAGGGGAGGTGCTGGGTTGGTCTGACATCCTTATTGTGGAGGATGGGGAGTTGAGGTGCTTGAACACTGACTGTCATCACCTAGTTAGTAGTGTACCAGTGAAGTCTTTGGCTTTGAAAAGCCCAGCAAGAGGAACAGAGTTGAAAATCTTTGGGGCTTTGCAGGCCCCAAGGAGCTGCTGCAACTCTGTGAGTACATCTGAAGAGAAACTGTATGGACAGCATTCAGTGGGAGGTGCCCTTGATGAAGCAGACTCATGGTCTTCATATCAGTGAAAGTCTGTGTCATGGTCGGGGACAGCCAAAACATCCTCCCTTTCTCTTACAACTAAAAGGTCTTCCTTCTGCTGCTGTCCAGAAACTTCTGTGACTCTGGTTCTGAATTTCTCCTCACGTAGTGGGCCCTGATGGACAGTGGTGGTGCTTTTCCTTTCTTGAA